>NW_013531079.1:3028544-3242129 GCF_000836235.2 Papilio xuthus | reverse complement strand
CTTTATCCAAGCCAACACTCGCAAACGCACTGTTGCGTATAAATTTTAATGAGTTTACCTTAGTAGTGGCTTTCAAAAGTTTTATCTCATCTTTTTACAATTATTTCAAGCGAAAAGTATCATGAATAAGTTATTTAAATTACATATGAATATGGAGAAAGTAATTTTAAAACTACATTAAAATTTTAAAATAGCCTAGACCTGCATATAAGGTAAAGTAATTTTTTAGCCAAGTAACTGTAAGCTTTTTTAAATCTCACATACGAGTTATATTCCTGTATTAGCTGTCGCCGTCCGCGTGGTGATGAAACTTAATAAGTAGCCTATGTGTTCTTTCAGACTATGTTCTACATTTGTGCCAAATTACATCAAAATCTGTTAAGCCTTTTCGGAGATAGTATTTAACATCCATCCATTCAAACATTCGCCTTTATAATAAGAAAGCAGTAAGATAAGATTGTCATATTTGTATATATTTTTAAAATAATTATCAACTCTCTATCTGTATCCCACTAACGTAGGGTGGGGGCACCAGTTTTCCTCCTGTGTATCGATTTATTTTCCGTCATCTCATCACCATGTCACCTTTTACTATCCATTCATTTTTTCTATGCCCCTTACTATTGTGTCAAAATTTATATTTAAAGTTCTCCTTGACATATGCGATTCTTCCCTCTCCTTAAGGATGTCCATACCATATTTTTTTAATTTTATTTTTTATTAAATCCATGGACTTAGACTGTCCAGATTTATAAAATACTTAAGTAAGGCGGTATTTAAAAACACTCGGAACTGACGTGCATTTTTGTATAGATGTGTAAGTCCGCGCCAAATGTAGGTTCGTAGTCTCTGCCTATCCCTCTTGGTTACGGGCGATTTTTTTTTAATCCTACGTAAATATTCTTAAAAATATCCTTTTTGTATCTTAAATGGTTATAACTCTGAATACTTTAAATTTAAAACCAACAAAATGTTTCGAATTTAATTAAGCGACTTGTTTTCACAAACTTGTTAACTAACAACTTTCTAATACAAAGAAATCGATTTCGTTGTTTGGACGTTAGCGACCTCGTTTCATTAGAAAAGAACAAACTTTGTTTAATTGAAAAAAAGTTTTGTTATTACTCTAGAATAATAAAACGTGAAAAAATAACAACATCGATTCCTATTAACGCTATACGTGATCTTTAAAATCATAAATCTTACTAATATTATAAATGCGAATGTTTGTTTGAAGGTATCTCCGGAACGGTTCAAGAGATTTTGATAAAATTTGGCACACATGAAAAATGGAGGTTAAGAGCTGTCTGAGCTAAAATTATTAATTTTTTTACTCTTAAATGATCACTGATGCTATAAAACTGCGTCAGAACATCGAAGATAGTTCAAAATCTCTTTGTCTTTAAGTAATCTTATGAAATCATTGAACCATGGAATTTTAATGAGCGTTCCCTTCTTACCTTTTTAAAATTCGTAATAAAATTTTTCTTTATTAGATATATCGAGTTTAGTACCTCTTTAGTTTTTGTATTTTGTAATTGATTTTATCCTTAGAGGTAAAATATCGGTATTCTTAGAGGTAAATGATGGTTTAGGGAATTTAGGGTTAAGGGAAATAACCTTTTTCTGCACTCCGCATGTATCCATTAAAGGCATAAGGCAAGGTTTCAGCATTTCCGGCGCCCGCAGATCTGAACATTTGATATAAATTCCAGGTTGATACCTTCACACGTTTTTGAGAAAAAAGGTCTTGACAGACAGACGGACGCGCAACAAAATGATCCTATAAGGGTTCCGTTTTTTTCCTATGAGGTACGGAATCCTAAAAATATGAGAACATGTTATACGCGTGATATTATATCAAGCCCACATTCGATATGACTGTATCAAAACGTATTGAAATCGAAACATATTTTGTTTGTATAAAATTTTCCTTTTTGTGACTTCGTGAATCGTATTCATGGATATTTCAACAGGAAATCCTTCTGTACGTATCCGTTGCATCTGCTCATACATTTTAATGAAAGCAAAAATAACGGATCTTTGTACAAACGAGAAAGTACGCACACTTCTTTGTGTTGCTTTTTATTTCATATTCCTTTACTTTGTTAAAAGTACACGTAACACAAAAGTTCTTTGACTTTGAACATGTGAATTTTAAATTAAATTATTCGAGTTTTTGCAACATGACATTATATTATGACATAGCTATAAATAAAATGTAGCTATTATAAAGTTAAAATTATATTAAAATATCAAAGACCACAGAAAAAATTGTGATATTATAATGTTAAATAACAACTACGTGTCGTCTGTGACTCCATTCGCGTGGAATTAAAAAAAAACTTAGTAGTCTATGTGTTCGTATGGAGTATGCTCTACATCTACCAAATTTCAGCGAGATCCATGCAGCCGTTCAGGAGATACCTTCTAACATCCATCCTTCAAAACATTTATATTATTAGTAAGATTTATACGAATCTTCACATCAATCAGTGGTTCTAGCACGAATATTTGTGACATTCACCTTTGTATCGTCAATGTCAATTATGTCATACTAAATGAGATTTTAGTATACTTTACGAAAATTTTCTCACTAATATTCGTGCTAGGGTCAGATCTAACATCGAATCGAATAGTTTTTATCACTAGCGATTTGTCAACGCCAACGTCTAAGATTGATACGCGAATGATAGAAAAGTAATAAAGGATTGTATTCTTTGAAACTAAGAAAATAGCTTAAAAAACTAAATTTGTCAGAAATTTTCAACAATTTTTTTAATAAATTTAATTATTTCCTATTCCTTTATACTCTATGTGGGGTTGTTGCACCAGTTATATGCCATCCAATTTGTCACATCTCTCATGCATTTTATCTTAACCCAGACCTTTAATGTTTTTACAAAAGTGTTTAGTAACGGTTATAGATATTCCAAAAAAAACTGCTTGACATTTTCTAAACGAAATTCTATTATAAAAATAGAGTTGAGGTATTCTAATGAGAGGACGAGTGTACTATGTATATGAAAGAAAATATTATTTCTGTAAGTACTTTTATAAAGAAGTAAGTTTTCCTCGTGTTACTTTGAAATAACAGTGGTAGAGCCCTCTTTAACATCTTCGCACGAATTGGCCCGGCTCGCCCGGTAAAATACCACGACCACACAGAAGACGGGAGTGATGTGGAAGCAATTCCGCGTTTTGTCTGATGAGTGTGCGTCGCGGAAGCCTAATTTAGTCTTCTTTCCCTTCCCACCCTTTTTCTTATAAGGAAAGGATAGGAAGTGGAAGTGGACTTTCCGGATGAGAGGATGCATGGAAAGGGTAGATATTTTCTTTCTGTGCATTCTCTCCTCCGTTGATTAAAGGAAGGCAACGCATATGCAATTGCGTAAGTCTATGGGCAACAGTCACATCGCTATTTCAGCGATTTCAGGTGACGCTCGCTCGTTTGCCACCTTATAATATAAAAAAAATCATTAAAAATTCTTTGACACCCCTAAAGTACACTGTACTAAGGAAACTGTACAGTTCAACTGCCCAGTTAAAACTGAAATTGTTGAAAAATACATGTAAAAAGCAATATGTTGTGTTATAGAAGTATTGTTCGTCATTAAAAAATCCCTTGATTTTACATGTACTAGTTACAACTAGTTTGACAAAATCGTTCGTTAAAAATCAATACCAAATTATTACTTATAAACAAAACAATAAATAATTATCTTTCCTATAGTATTACCGAAGTAAATCATTTTTTATTAAATCCCATTTTATTGTGAGTCAAATCGTATTACTTCCAATTTACAAAGGTCTGAAGGGTCTATTCAATTGATTTCGAGATATTTTTGTTCATTAAAAATATTCGATTTGTGAATAAGAATTTGTTTAAATGCGAAGTTGTAAAGTGATGCCGCGAACTTAATCCGGAATTATTAACGCTACGTAATTATAAACTTTAGAAGCGCTCGGAACGGAACGAATGAATGTATTAACTTTTTATTGTTGATATGTGAAAGGAAAGAATTAATGAGGTTGAGGATGGCTGCATAGGTAGAGGAAGATCCACGGACCTGCTCGGTTGTCCGAGTGGGCGGAGAGGTGAACTCCGACGTGGCGCGTCCCCGGGTGGTGGATAGGGGAATGCCCCGACATTGTGTCGGAGTAGGGCGAAAGCCCCGCGAACCAAACACTGGTAGGTAGGATAGCTAGGTTAGCTAGGATAAATTAGGATAGTTTAGGCTCCCATTCGGGGAGAGAATCCCACATAACTACCGTGCCTTCCCCGAGGCACGGAGTATGCCTAAAGCATTCCCCTCTGAAAAAAAAAAAAAAAAGGTAGAGGAAGATGGACGAAAGTATAGATGGATTTTGTGAAAGAGGATATGCGTAAGGGAGTGAATTCAGATAAAACGCCTTATAAGAATGTTTGGAAGAATAGTATTTATTGTGCTGACCTGTAACATTTTCATCAATTAATACGACTAAATTGAGTATGGTACACACAGAACCCAGTTCAGACCAGTTCAGTGGCACTCTGAAAGTAGCAACAGTAGCAGAAAAATAGAAAAATAAAAGGTAAGCCAGGTATAGACATATGAGGAGGGAATCGCATATGGCAAGAAGAACGTTAAGTATGCGTGTGGAGGGTTACACCGATATAAGTGGGCCTAGGAAGAGATGGATGCATTGTGAAAGTTGACATGATTAATAAGGGGGTGATGACTGAGATGATGGTAGATTGATTTGGAGGCCGAAAAATGTTGCGACAACCCTACGTAAGTGGGACAAGGACAGACGCACAGAACCCAGTTAGTTAATAATCAGGTGTATTTATTTTTTGTTTGCATAGCTTTATACGTGTAAACAGGAAAAGTTTTGTTATTAATTTCGTTACATTTGCATAGATTCGCCCTTAACAACTACGGTGTTTCAATTTTGCGAGCGCTCCTCAAGTTTTAATTACGCCGCGAAATTAATTTGGAATTTAGTTTTCAACGTCAATTTATATCTAACTGTAGTCAGACGAAAACGTGTTTATCATCTATCTTACATCACATGCGTATGTTTAGATGGATGTTTGTTTGGAGGTATCTCCAAAACGGCTAAACGGATCTCGATGAAACTGGGCTTACTTACATAGTCTAGAAGAACACAAAAGCTACTAATTATGTTTTTTTTTTTAATTCCGGACGGAGTCGCGAGCGACAGCTAGTTTTAAATACTAAGGCCTTTGGATAATAATAAGATGATTTTAGTCGCTAAGAAGACATACTCAATACATTGTCAAATAGACATTCTGTTCTTAAGTGGCCAAAACCAGTCGCTAGCAAACTGTTTGTGAAAATCGTCGTTTGAAAAGTCGCTGAGATTTTAAAATGGCGGAGCAAAACTATACAATTGACATGTAGTCGCTACGTCTGTACTAACCGAATAGACGACTCGCGACTACGATTAAACGTTATGTACGGAACACGCGACCCGTGAAGCAAGGATACAATATTAGTTTCGAAGATTTACATTGCCTTGTGTACGAAGGGGCTACAGTAGGTGACGCTACAGTCACAATGGTTTACTTACTAAGACATAATATTTCTCACATTAAATCTTTGCTAAGTGCCATTGTTAGTAAATAGTAAAGGCCTGATGCGAAAGTAGCATTTATAAAACTCAAGGACAAGGAAAGTATCTTTGGCAATTATTAATTAATATGTGGTTTATGACTGAAAGTAAATAAATCATTGACTTACCTATTCTCAAAGCCGATATTGATGCGAATAATATAATAGCTTTGCCGGCCATATCAGCTTGTTTTCCTGGAAAAAATAAAAACTTTTTAGTACTGGCAATAATAAAATACAAAATATAGGTTAAGAGGTTTAAGTTTTAATTTGATTAAATGTACTAAATGGTACTAATTGTTCGAAATTCGACTAAAAATTCATAATCAATGACTTTTTATAGTAATAATAGCTTAATTATTCTTATTATACTTAATTTCTTTAAAATGGGCTACGTACACGGTTCCCTTAATGCAATTTATAGTGAATATTTAACAAACCAAATACTCTAATAAATTTACTAAAATAAAAATTTTATCAGTCACTTTCAAACAAAACACTTGTTTAACTCCTTCACCGTCCGACTAAATATTTCTTTTTTCGATTGTCAGCTCGATTGCCTTTTGTTTTCACTACCAAAGAGGTTAAAAGTACATATTTCCTTTGTGGTGTTATAAAATGAGGTTATATAATGATACGACGGTACTAGGAAAGTGGTTATTATTGCATTGAAATAAATGAAAACTTAACCTAGAATGTATATTACCGTGTCGAGCGCCAGCCCGTCTCAAACAAGCTCTTGACACGGGAAAGATGAAGACTACTTTACCATTTTTAAGATGTTTATTTTTTTAAATGTTGCACGTTTAAATTCGAATACTAATATAACATTTTTAAAGGTTATGAACATTAAATCACACACCTGACACATTTGAATAGCAATCTTTCATTCATAACTTTATTGCATTTCTAAAATTATAGGTATGTTTGTACCTTCTTTTACTGATTTTTTAAGTTAGTAGTTATCCTAAACATCAGTTAGTTTGTTACGGAAAAAGGTTATTTTGTTTTGAATATTTGTAATAATATTCATTTCATGTTGTGATACTTTTATAGATCAATAAACCGACTTTACTAAATGGCTTTGTTCATTACACGGCCACATAAAACCACATTGACTTATAAAATATCAAATGATACAGTCGCTTCAGAGGCCGAAGGTCAACCGTTTGTTTTATGACACACTTATACGGTGTTATGAATTTCTTCTTTATTACATACCAGCGTTTCGTTGTAGTAAGATAAAATAAAAAATTGTGTAGGATGTTCGGTAAATTCTCATATATAAATATTAAATAAGTATGCAATATAATATTAGTAAAATAAAATACATTTATTAATATACGTAAAGGTTTGAAGTAAACTATTTAAGACCATATTTGTGTATATTTTACCTTAAAATCCCACTAAAATAACACCATTCAAACCACCTAGATGGCTGTCATTCCACAACGGTGCGAATCGCGGAATTTCCTGTAATACAAAGCCGTATTGTCGAACGATCTGTCCTTTGTATTTACAAACTAATATGATTTAGGATCCTTCAAGACGCGTGCGTAACCCTGTAAGACCACATTGCGTATGCAGTTTCTTTAGTGTTATGAATGTTGACCGTTGATGAGCTACCGCTCGCGTGCCACCTTCTTGTATAAAAATAAATTGTTCCTCTAGTTGTAGGTTTCCTCTGTCGTAATAAAATAAATGTATCGATACAAGTGTCACATTTATTACAATGCTTTTTACTTGACTATGATTAAAAGCGGAAATGTTTTTATTTTATGTACATTTATGATTCAACCATGTCAGTCTGTACATCGCACGTGTGTTCGCAAAAATTATTAACGCATATGCGTATGCAGTTTTTGCATACAAAATGGCCGAATGTTCGCAGACATCACGTTAATGACTAGATGTTTTCAGACTCAGTTTGCTTGAAAAATATTTTCAGCAATTTCATTTGAATGGCTTTGTAAATGTAATACGAATAAATTATACAACTTCAAAAGGATTCTGTTTATATTTGAAAAGGAAATGTGTTTTTACATTATGCAGATTTCAATTTCATTGAAAACCTTAGAATTTTTTCTTTATAAAACGCATTTATTTTTGACTTGTATCGTTCCGTCCGTCTTTTGTTACATTTATTCTAAATAAAAACTTTTTTGGTTACAATTAATAGAAGTATTCAAACTTTCGTGAGACATTATACTAAACTGATATAAAAAAGACGTGAAAGTTAGCGACGGGCCTCGTCCGCGAAATGAAGGGCCCCCGATGGGCTCGAAACTAGTCGGTGCCGCCACCGGACGAATATACGTGAGTGTTTAGCCGTTTTTATATCAGTTTAATTAATAGAAGATAAACAATTTTACCAATCACTAGCTGTCGCCCGCGACTCTGTCGGTGCCGAAGTAACAATGAACTTCATAAGTAGCCTATGTATTCTTCCAGATTTTGCTCTACATGTGTGCCAAATTTCATCAAGATTTGTTGATCCGGTCCGAAGATACCATCAAAGAAACATCCACCATCTAAACATTCGGATTTTTATAATAATACTAGTAAGTTTCTTGATTTTTACAACACAACATCTCAACAATTTCTTAGGAAACACAAATAGATCGCGGACGAAAGCGCAAGAGTGCCCGTGGCCTCGCCATTATGCGTAGGAGGAACAGAGGGGTTTAGTGGGTATGCTTCCCATCCGGAGGAGAATCCCACATAACTACCGCGTCCCCACCGAGCGCGTAGTATGCATAAAGCATTCCCCTACGAAAAAAAGGAAACAAAGCAAATGAGTTTGTCTAAATGTCAAACTATTCAAAGCTTAATAAAATTCTTAACATCTTAGTTTGTCCTTAAATTAAGATTTTATTGCTTAAAGGATTAAAGTATTAATATGTTTTAAAAAAAGTAATCCATTTTGTTTCAAACAAATAGGAATGCAATCATATCGGTGCTGTCATATTGGTACTCAGAAAAATTAATCAAACTGCATGAAAAGTTTTTGCCCATAAAATGTTCGTTCGTGCAAAAACTGCATATCTGTTATTAATGCGGACTTTATGTTACTAGATATTGCAAATTCGTATTGTTTTTTTTTTGTTCTCAACTAATAATTTAATTAATATTTTCATTATAACAACATAACTCACGTCACAAACAGGGGTAGGTAGAGACCACAATCCTCCATTTGACACAGTACTAAAATACCTCTCTCTCATTCCTACATCTTCGCATACATGCAGGTTGGTTTCGGTTGCTTTTAATGCTGCCCTTCTTAAGTATTGTGTCTTCTCTTCTTTGTGTAGCAAGCCATATTTTAGTCCTCTTCCCCTTCCCACCCTTTTGGTATAAGGAAAAAATGGGAAGAGGATTAAACAGGGAAGGTAACTGTAGTGTATGCATAAATGTAGTGATTGTCTCGAGAGTACACGCCATAATTACATGCCGGAGAGAGGGGGCGTCAGTCGATGTCAGACCTTTGGACCGGCAACACTTGTCGGTACGTGAACGAGCCAAATATAACGCAACGAATGCTACGGTAACACATAGAAAGGGAAAACATTCTCTTTGTGTACGTTTCCTCCAACATCGATTCCAAGGCAACGCATCTGCGTTTGCGGATGTCTACGGGTAGCGGTCACTTCACTATTATGGCAAATGCAGGTGGCCACTAATTCATTTGCCACCTTATGATATTAAGAAAAAAGTTATAATAGAAGTGAAGCAATCTTTAGATATGTTTCGTAATTTGTATATCCAAAATTATCAATAATATAATTGAGATTAGTTCTATCGGAACAGATGTTACTAAATGGATTCATTTAGTTTGTTACCCAAACTGCGGTGTACACACAGATGCGGTTGTCCCGTAAACTTTTGTAATTAACGGAGTTTAACCCATACGTTACGTAGAAGAGAATTTAATATGACCGGTTACATTTTTTAAATTAATTTAATACGAATACTGTTAAGATGAATTTATTTAAATCAAATGGTTCAGTATTTATTCCAGTTTACATTTTATAAGTTTCGTAGCTATTTTCACCAAACTTTAAATTTAGGGGTCTCTTAAACAGCGTATATGGACTCCTATTAAGACTTTCGGCAATGTAAAGCCAGGGTAAAAAATACACTATTACTGTAGCACGCGACTCCTTCCACGAGGGATTAAAACATAGGTTTTGACATTATTAGTTGGAATCCTTTGGCGCAAATGGCGCGCTTTCGTTACAAAGTCAAATGTCAGAATTATTGCTGAGGACATAAACGTCAACATTTTAGTAAGGCTAGTATTGCGCCAGTACACCGGCGAAGTGTCGGATTTTCTTCCTGACAATAGATAGCAGCTGATTCTCAGACGTACTGAATATCCTCATAAAATTTAATAAAAATCTGTCAAGCCGTTTAGGAGGAGTATGGTAACTAACATTGTGACACGAGAATTTTATGTACAAGATTTTTTAAGCTATTCAAGTAACATTGCTAAGTACCAAATGCAACTTAAAAGTAACATGAAAATAGTGTACGGTTAGTTTTATTTTTATTTTGTATTTAAGAATTAAATAATAAAATGATTCAACAGCATCGCCCTAAGTGCAATAAGGATGTAAACTATCGCATTCCAACGCGGACACTTCTCATACAAGTGCCATCTTGAGGGTAAGAACACGCTCTCGAGTTTGTTTCAAAATGTTCTTTTCTCATTTATAAAATGTCTGCAAACAGTCACATTTATTTTACGGAATAAAAAATAAACAAGATTCTATTAAATATATCAATGTCGCAAGATTTTGAGACAATTCTCATGCACATAAAAAAATGTGCATACATTTGTTAGTTAGAATAACGTTTGTAACGAAATATTTTTTTACAAAAAATGTTTGGAATAGTACATAAAATGACACTTTGATATATTTACAATAATCTTTTTATTTTTCACGACACTTCGCCTTCAACTTAATTCGCGCGGAAATAAAAAAAACTTAATTAGTAGCGTATATGACCTTACAGGCTATGTCCTACATCTATGCCAAATAGCGAGATCTATGTAGCCATTCTGAAGATACCTTCTAACAAATATCCACCCAACCATCCATCTAAACTTTCGCATTTATAATATTAGTAGATGAGAGCGTCGGTGGCTCAGGGGTCACTTGACTTGCAATCTGCAGGTCCTGGGTTCGAATCCCGCCATGTACCAATGTGTTTTTCTATCTCCGATTTACATATGTACATTTATCCGACGTTCTTACGGTGAAGGTAAACATCGTGATGCAACCTGCAAATATCTGAGAAGAAATTCAAAGATATGTGTGAAGTCAACCAACCCGCACTTGGCCAGCGTGGTTGACCTAATCACCCTTAACTTAGGGTAGGCTTCGAGCCCCTCGGTGGGGACGTATAGTGAGCTGATGATGATGAAGATACTAAGATATAGGCCAGTCTTTCCCACTCATTGTCTTCAACTTTCACCTTTTTAAACATTAAATGTTTATTTTGTTTTGTAATAATACTTCAAATTATTACCATAGTTAGTACTTACTGTCGTGTGATGACATCAATATTCTAAGCTCATCACACTCTATGTAGATTAGTCGTAGTTAGCTTGAATTAATAAAATGTTATCAAGAGTTAGGAATTCTGACCTAAATTACTTTCTTAATACGTATGCACGACTGCCATACTCATAGTCTTTAAGCAATCCCTAAAGGACTTTAAACATAGATTTAGTTTAACAAATCTACATAATTGCAATTTTAATTTTATAAAGAATTTCATAAAAACATTGTGTCGTCTCTGTTACTTCAAAGAGATTGAAAGAGATAGCTATATACCATACGTTGTATCCAGCAACAATAATAGGACATAAAACTACAGAGACCGTAAAATAAGGTCTTTTTATTCGACGATTTACGATCATATTATATTGTGATATTAAATTTATTTAACAACATGTTAACTTAAGATATATAAATAACGGTTTTATCAAGACAATATAAAATACCTAATAATAGACGGTTTACGGCTGTACTCAATAATCGATTCTGAATATCAATTCGAATATTATTTTAATAGGAGAGCGTCGGTGGCTCAGGGGTTTCAGCAATTGACTTGTAATCTACAGGTCCTGGGTTCGAATCCCGCCATATGTTTTTCGATTTACATATGTACATTTATCAGACGTTCTAACGGTGGAGGATAACATCGTAATATATCAAGTACTATGTTATGATATGTGTGAAGTCAACTAACCCGCACTTGGCCAGCGTGATTGACTATGGCCCAGTCACCATTAACTTAGGGTAGGCTCCGAGCTCCTCAGTGGGAACGTATGCTGTTGCAAAGAGCTGATGATGATGTAATATTTTAATGACTTCGCATAGAGAAAGTAAAAATGTATCTCAACGATTTGATTGATTAAAATTGATATTAAGGTATTAAAAATGTTAGTATTCAACACCGTAAAATTTCATTGGAGATTGAACCAATTTACAACTGTATTCAATTGAAAATGTAACTATGAAAGAGTACAAAAGTTAGTGAAATTTTTGTCTTATTATCTTTGAATTAAAAAAAATAAGTAGCCTATGTGTTCTTCCAGACTATAACCTACATCTGTGCCAAATTTCATCAAGACCCATTCAGCCGTTGTGGAGATACCTTGAGACAAATATCCATCCATTCACATATCCAAAAATCGAATTTATAATCTTAGTAACATAGTAAAATAAGTAAGATGGTAGATAGTTAAATTGCGATAAATGAAAAGATTTATAATATTACGCTTAGCAACTTAAATCCTATTCGACGAAGAGCCTAACTCTCTGGTGTCTAAACTTTATGGAATTACAAATACATTTCCCAAGTCGTGATTATTTAAAATCTTATCATTTAATTCACTTCAGATATAAATTATTTGAATTTAGTAAGGCATTGGCGATGACCTCGTCAAGGTTGCGGGAATGCACTAGATGCAGGCGGCACCGAATCTGACATTGTGGCAATCGATGGGGGAGGCCTACGTCCAGAAGTAGATGAATTTAGGCTGATTATGATGATGACGATGAAGGCATTGAGTGCTACGTTCAACTAGTCTGTTATGAATGTTTGTAAAAAGTTTCTTTATAATACATAACTTAAGTACGGTAATATTGCACTATCGTGTTGGAGTTGTATACAGTATGTTCCCCAGAGTAGAAAGTTTTGTTTGAACTCGGAGCGTCCCTTGCGTGCGAGGAGAGTTCATGGAAGTTTTAACGCATTTAAATGAAAGGGGTCATAGGGTTTTATTACTACTGAATGAACCCTGGATATATTGCATACGTTTAAAACTCTACCCAATTGTTATAGTGTTTTACTTCTATTCTTTTCTTCCTTAAGAAAATGTTTAGGGTTTTCAAATTATATTGCAACTTTTACTTTCCTACTTTCTAATGCCATTAATAACTAGCTTTCGCCTGCATCTCCGTCCGCGCGGGATTAAAAAGACTTATAATAATTAGTAGTCTATATCTTCTATAGACTATGTTCTATATCTATACCAATTTCAGCGATGTTCATTCTGATTTTCTGGAGATATTTTCTTTTGGACATTATTAGTTAGAGTCCTTTGGCGCGAATGGCGCGATTTCGTTACCAAGTCAAGTGTCAGAATGATTAGTGAGAGGACATAAACGTCGACATTTTAGTAAGGCTAGTGTTGCGCCAGTACACCGGCACACAGTCGGATTTTCTTCTTATGACTTCTAACAGACATTTATCCATCTAAACATTCGCATCTATAATATTAGTAAGATATAAACATTATTTTCGTCTAAAAATTACACAAATATATATATATTTTTCTGTCAGTACTTGAAAACGGATTTCGGAATATTTTCGTACGGTCAGATTAAAAAGCGACTGGCTTCCAGTCGACAGCTCAGTAAGATAAATTGACAGGCTATCAATAACCGGACATCGGCGTCAGTAGAAGTGAGGCGATTAGTACACTGTTGGTTCCACGGAATGACGAATGCTCTTAAACCATACTAAGTACTTTCATCTTATTTTTACATAAGATGAATTGATAGTCGGCCGCGACTCCTTTAGCGGAGAATTAAAAATAAATTAAGTAGCTTATATGTTCTTCCAGGCTATGTATATGTATGCAAATTTTCATCGAGATTCAAACAATTATCCATCCATCCATCCATCGATCTAAGAATTCGCATTTATAATATTATTAAGATTTGCACTACACATATCTTACTAATATTATAAATGCCATTGTTTTAATGGATGGATAGAAGGATGGATTCGACGTTTGTTAGAAGGTAAATCTAGATCGTCCGTATGGATCTCACTAAAATTTGGCATAGATGTAGAGCATAGTTTGGAAGAACACGTAGGTAACTAATAATATTTTTTACCGCGTGGACGGAGTCGTAGGCTTTAGTTAGTTTAAATAAATCAATAATATTGGTGCTTAGATTTGAAATTTTACACAGAGATTCCTGTTTCAATGTAGACTATAGAATATATTTGAGAAAATACTGACGTTATAAAAATAAGTGGTAAAGTGTTTTAATTTGAATCTTGTCTCTATGTCTCTATCTACAAATTGTGCAAATGTTTTTTAATCGTAGCAACATGTTATAATACATTTTCCATTTTTCAATAAAGTAGATATTCGCTAACATCAAGTCAGATGTTCGTCACGCGTGGATGAACGCGTGACAGCATATGTATGTTTAATTTGTTAGAGTACTCTTGACACTAGGGACGTTTCCTGTCTCATTAATTAAAAAGCTTTCGCGTATTGCCATTTAATACGTCTTGGACGTTTTTAGAGTTGTATTTTTTGTATTTCATAATTTGTTTGATGTCCTTTTCTTATCCGACTTCTGTTATAATTATAAATGTAAATGTTTGGATCGATGGCTGCTTGTTTGAAGATATTTCTAGAACAACTGCATAGATCTCGCTGAAATTGCATGGATGTAGAACATAATCTGGAAGACTACAAAGGCAATTACATTTTTTTAATACCTTTCGGACGTAATCGCGGGCGGCAGCTAGTTAGTTTATAATAAAAGAAAACTGGAAATGAAAGTATTATATAAAATTTATAAAATAATTTTATACTTTTCACTATGGACATATCGAAATCAATATATCCTCATGAGGATGGGGGAAGATCGAAAGGCCAAAGCAGCATACCTCGGGACCCCGATTGGCCGCCGACCCATCGGTCGGCCCAGGTACCGCTGGCGAGACGCCGTAGAGCTGGATCTGCGGGAGCGGCAAGCGATGGACTGGCAGGAGAAGGCGCAAGACAGGCGACTTTGGCGATCTCTTGTGTCGGAGGCCAAGACCCACTTATGGTCGATGCGCCAGCGGAGTAAGTAAGTAAGTATATGATATCGAGAATCATTGATTATAATATGAATGTAGAAAAAGCGGAAGAGGTTTGTCAGGACCGTGAGAAATGGGGGTCCTCGGTCTCTGTCTACCCCTCTGGGTTACGGTCGTGAGTTATGTAGTTGTAATTATGTTCGGAGCGCTTTACATAATAACAATATTGATATCAAACAATAATAGTCAAAGTACATTCGTAGTAAAGTTGATTTAGGTCATCAACAGATCTATGAAATAAACTCGAGAGTTAACGCAAAGGAAGTGTCGGGTTCAGTTACGTAACCGTAAACTTTGATACAAGAGTCATTAAGAGATGTCGACATATCGAACGTCAGTAATCAATGTAGGTAGGTCAACATAAAATCGATAGAGTAAACAGAATTCTATTCAAATTGAAAAATAACGACCCACTGAATAAAGATAGGTGTTGGAGGCCTAATTTTAGTCCAATTTCCATTCCCAAACTTTTCTTTTACGGGAACGCGGAGGGGATTCGACGCAGGACATATAGGAAGGGGATATGTTATCTTACTGTGCATCTTCTGTGTAGATTAAAGGTAAACAACGCATCTGCAATTGCGAATTCAGGTAGCTGTTTCTTAAAAATCAAATGAGGCCGTAGTGTAGATTTGTCGCGTTAAATCTACATTTGCTATTGTATAGAATATCCATTTAAATATATTTCGTTTATTCTGCACAAACAGAAGTTTATTTAAAAATAATATTATTTTCAACACGTTAATTACGCGGGTAATCTAAAAATAATTATTCCACAAAGCATTAAAATTTGTCAGAAAAAATTTTAATTTACTCCGTAAATATTTGACGTCAAAGGCTTTTGAAGTCTCTTCTCAGAAGGAAACCCGCAAAAATATTACATCGCGCAACAAGGTTTGTTGGAAAAAATTCACCCAGGTTTCTCGAGTCACATTTTGTTATTTTCGTGGCCTTTTATAAGTTAACTAGCTGTCGCCCGCGACTCTATTCGCGAAAATAAAATAAAACTTAAATAGTAGCCTATGTATATCATAGATGTCCATGCAGCTGTTTTGGAACAATATCTTTATAAGGCTTGTAACACACGACAGATGTTTTTAAATGATTAATTTAATCATTAACACATTCCAAAATAAATCAATCTTACTTCTAACTAATATTATAAATGCGAATGTTTAGATGGTTGGATGTTTGAAGGTATCTCCAGAACGGCTGAACGGATCTTGATGAAATTTAGCACACATACAGAACATAGTCTGGAAGAACACATAGGCTATAAGATTATTTTTAATTCAGCAAGGACGGAGTCGTGGGTGACAGCTTGTAATATAATTTCTCTTTCCCCTAGAATTCTACTATACATATAAATATCAATTTTTAATATAAAATATTGAATTTTCTGTCAAGTTTCACGTGTATGAAGTTGGCGTTAGTCTCATCTTGTCTCAAAGCGCCCTCTGGCGGTGTAAGTGCAGCTTAAGCCGTGAGATCTGCTCTTCAACTTTTTGAAGACGTCTTTTTCAGTTTTTTGTTTGCATCTTCAACCTTTAAAGTTACGCGTTACGTAAAATTTATGATCATTAAAATTTGAAAAAAATATAAAATAAAAAAAAAACAGCCAAGTTATTATACAATAAAGTCATTCTTAGAACGAGTATAAGATACTTTATTTCGTTTGAACCTTATTTCCAGCGTATTAAAATTACATATTAGTAAGAAGTTAATTATTATATAATATAATAACTTAAAACATTATGAAAATAACTAGCTGTTGCACGCGACTTAGTTCGCATTCAAAAAAAATTGCAGCCTAGATGTTCTTCCAAGAGCGTCGGTGGCTCAGGGGTCAAGCACTTGACTTGCAATCTGCAGGTCCTGGGTTCGAATCCCGCCATGTACCAATGTGTTTTTCGATTTCCGATTAACATATGTACATTTATCCGACGTTCTTACGGTGAAGGAAAACATCGTGATCGCAATCTGCACATATCTGAGAAGAAATTCAAAGATATGTGTGAAGTCAACCAACCCGCACTTGGCCAGCGTGGTTGACTATGGCCTAATTACCCTTAACTTAGGGTAGGCTCCGAGCCCCTCGGTGGGGACGTGAAGTGAGCTGATGATGATATGTTCTTCCAGGCTGTCTTTTAAATTTAAACAAACAGCGAGATCCGTTGAGACGTTCGGGAGATATCTTCTAACAAACATGTGTTCATTTAAAAACACATTTATAATATTAGTTGAATAATATTTGTCTTGCTTAAATTCAAACTGAACAACATAATTTAGCGAAGAGTCTGCAAACGTTCTAATAGAGACATATTTAAAGTCAAAATACCTTGGACTTATTCTGGCATGGATCCAAAAAATGTAGGTCTAAAACTCCACACTTGTGGGCAGGGGAGAGGAGTAAGATTAATCGACATATCATCAATAACCCGTCGCTATTCGAGCTGCGATTAGCGGCGCGCCGACTGCGATGAGTCGACAAATTAAGCGATAAATTTATTGCACAAATTAATCGAGTTGTATAACAAATTAATTGTTAGTTACTAGTAATTATTTTAAAAAATAAGTTAACTTAAGGTTACAACACCCAAGGTGCAAAATATAAATTAAAATAACTTAACCTATAGATAATTTTAGGCCAGGTGTAGATGGAACAATACATTTTTATTATTTACTAGCTTTTGGCCGCGACTCCGTTCGCGCGGATTTAAAAACAATCATAATTAGTAGCCTATGTTGTCTTCCAGGCCATGTTCTATATGCATGCCAAATTACATCAAGATTAGTTTAGTCGTTCTGCTAAATCCATCTATCTAAAAATGTCCATTTAGAATATTATAAAGAAGTTGTTTTAAGCATAATTATTATAACGACATAATATCAAATCGCTGGTCTTATTAGAAGTCCATTCCTAAAACATTTGAAACCACTAAGTCTTCTTAGACTAGGTAATAAATTCAGATTTACCAAACATATATGCCTGAATTTACGAAAAAAGAACATACTCTAGTTCCTAAATTCTCAACTATAACATGGCTGAGGTTATGCGTTAACTTTAAGACGTGTTTCTCCAATAATGTATAAAGTTTTTAAGAACATCGACCACTTTCTCGTTTACTAACAATCATGATAAACGTCGTTTCTGAGGTACGTTTATTCGAAAACAAGAAGTCTTAACATTTATTTTATTCAAGCAAACTCTTACAAGTTTCTTATTTATGGTCGCAAACTTTTTAGGAATAAGAAATAAGGAGGCACTCAAGAGATTCGACTGTTTACTTCAAAGAAAACACAAGATTTATCTCTTGATAGTCGACATTTTGTTGATTGACAAAGTTTTTAAAGATAAAAGCAAGGTTTCTGAGTACTAGCCAAAAATTAAGAAACTTTAATGTTGAAAGTAATTATCTGATCTTTCATCAATCAAAGCCTTACATGTAAACATATATATGTTTTTATAAATTATAAATCCTATTATTTGGATGGATGTTTGTTTCTCTATATCTCTAAAAACTCGCTGAAAGTCGGTATAGATGTACACATAACCTGGTAGAACACGTAAGAACATATTAGGTTTTTTTTATTTCGTGGGGAAGGAGTCGAGGGTCACAGCTAGTGAAACATATTTATTCCAAATATACTTTTAATAGTAATTGTCTTTATTCGACAAAAACTATCACCTACTTAATGACGTATTGTAAATCATTAAAATAAATATTATATTATAAATGCGAATGTTTAGATGTATGGATGTTTGTTTTAAGGTATCTCCAGCTCATAATCTGGAAGAACATATAGGCTACTAATTATGTTTTTCTTAACTCCGCGAGGACGACGTCGAGGGCGACAGGTAGTAACTAATAAAATACAAATTAAGACCACGCCATCTAGTGGTACACACATGGAAAACATTTATTCAACAAATAGATTACTGGTTAAAAGAAAGTCATTACGTTATAACTGAAAGCCATCATTTCCTGTAATCGTATTCTGTAACGTGTCGGCTTCAATAAAAGCGGGGAATCGTTCGGTGTGTGGACAGCGGAACAAGATTAATGGATACGTCAATAAACATGCGTCATTCGAGCGTTAACAATTACAAGCGTACGTTGCGTGCTTTGTATGTGAAGCAATGTTTTATTTAAACAGAAAACAATCAATGTAAAACTACATAAGTATTTTGTGGCAGTCTTTATAAATGTGAATATTTAATTTAGCCTTAAAAGCAATGCGCTGGAATTTAAAGCAAAACTATTTAAATGCAAATGACTAATTTCGTATCCGAAAATATTTTTAAAATAGAACCTCTTACTCTTTGTAAAATTGTTTAGTTCTCTTGGTATTGTCCTTTGCTTTATAAGGGATAACAAGGCACACGAGTTGATGTATGCAACAAACTTTTGTAATTAACGGAGTTTACGTCGAAAATGACGTGCGTAGCTACACCGTAGCTGCGCATGGCTACACTGTAGCGGAACGTAGCAACACCTACGATTAAATTTTCATATGAATTTTCGTCACCTGAATTACGATGTCTTGTGGGTTTAAATGTAATTAAAAGTTCAACTATTACCTTTCCGTTTAAAATAAAAAAAATAATAGATTTTATTTATATTACTTAACATTTGTTTTTAAAAACTAGTAGTCGCCCGCAACTCCGTCCGCGCAGAATAAAAAAAACATAATTAGTAGCCTATGTGTTTTTGCAGTCTATGTTCTATATGTAAGCCAAATTTCATCGAGATCTGTTCAGCCGTTCTGGAGAAACCTTCAAACAAACATCCATCCATCCATCTTAACATTTGCATTTACAATATAAAATAAATATCTGACTAAACTATAGAATTATTTTTATAATTTAACTTATCTTCTTGCTTTGATAAGTCAATAAGCGCAGGTTTGTCTTTCCAATGTTCCAAGAATAAGCGAGTAAGATATGCAAATCTTGGTATGAAACTCGAATAAATGCTCTGTTGAATTTTCCTTACTCACAAATCCTATGTAATTTATACGACTTTTACTGGAATTATCATAAATCATTATTAATAAAGTACATAAATATAGTACATAAGACAGAAATATTTAAATTAACAATTTATCCTATCTTACATCTTACAATAACCGATTGTTTTATTAAATAATATCATTAACCTAATTATAAATTAAAATATAATCTTACTAAATAACTAACCACTACAAAACAAATTTAATTAATTAATACTATATTAAATAAACTATATACTAAAACTAAACCAAACTAAAAATAAAACTAAATAATATAAAAAATCGACCCCAAATCGCTGCGGTCGCACGGTAATATTAAATTAATTTAAGATTATTTTTATTATACTGCTCATGATAGTAAAAAGCGTCATACAGTTATTTTGATAACTTACTTAAGTTTTTACTTATTTAAGTAAAAGTATTATCAAATCTTTAGAATATTTCATTATCTTAGGTCACAGGTGTTAAGGATACCGAATCTCGAGAAAGAAAAAAACTTATTTCTTTTAATACCAACTTATTACAAGTTCTTTCTGAATAAGTATTAAAAAGTATAACGAACTTAGTAAGTCTTTGAATCTAAAATAAATATAGTTAAATTAGTTTTATATCCTCAATTAATTTAATTAATATTAACAAAAATTAAAGAATTCCAACCGAACTTGTAGACTGCATAATTTTTTTTAATATTATATTATACTAGACATATGTAGGATAAGAGACATTATTACAAGTTCGTAGTGTCGGTGGCTGAGTCGAGCGTCGGTGGCTCCGGAGTCAAGCCCTTGACTTTCAGTCTGCAGGACCTGGGTTCGATGTACCAATGTGTTTTTCGATTTTCGATTTGCATATGTACATTTATCCGACGTTCTTACGGTGAAGGAAAACATCGTGATGCAAACTGCACATATATGAGAAGCAATTCAAAGATAGTGAAATCAACCAACCTGCACTTGGCCAGCGTGGTTGACTATCACCCTTAACTAAAGGTAGGCGCCGAGCCCCTCGGTGTGGACGTATTGTAAGCTGATGATGATGAAGTTCAGTATTACGAATTCCATATTCCTTAACACAGTAGTAAAATGTCAAATTAAAAATCTAACAAGACACGTTTAAACTTACAAATATTAAAGTTTTTCGCACTCCATCTGATTCTTAAGTACTGTTAGGTACGTCTAGTTATAGTCCGTCAAATCCTTACTCCGTGGACATCTGAGCAAGATTAATTGACATGTCATCAATAACGGGATGTCATTCGAGCGTAGGCGATTAACGCTATGTTAGCGTTGCGTGTCCAATAAATATATAACTAAAATAATATGAAATACATAAGATCGGTCATAACATAGAAAATACCGAGACATAGCAAGTGCCACAAGAGCCAAACCATGACATACAGAGGTCTAATTTAGTCCTCTTTCCCTTCCCACCCCTTTCTAAAAAGAATGGGAATCTAAGAATGGGATTATGAAGTGGATTTGACGGGGGAGGGGACGAAGGGTAATAAGAAATATTTTCTTCCTGTGTCCTCTTACCTCAGTCAAATTTAGGTAACGCATCTGCAATTGCATTTGTCAACGGGTAACGGTCGCTTTGCTATTTCGGCTAATTCAGGTGGTCGAATACTCGTTTATTACCTTAAGCATACCAGTGCGCCAAGGACATTTTGGTACTTTTAGCTACACTGCATTAGAAATTGAATTAAAATGTTAAAATACTATAAATTATGCATAATTTTTTACGTATAGTAGAAAATTTTCGATTTATAAATGATTGAAATTTCAAAATACCTTAAGGATTTATCAGAAGCTCAATATTAAAAAGCGTATTTCGTATTTTTATCCCGAAAAGTTTGTTTGAAATTTCACAAACCCTTACCTTACACGCACGGCAATGTGAACGCATCTACAAAGTTTGGTAATTAACGTAGTTTAATCCGAAAATGACGAGCGACGAGAAATGTTACGCAAGGATTTAAATTTTCAGTTTTGCGAACTGAATTCTCATTCGATACTGTGAAAAATAAAATTCGGTTTCAGCGAACAGACATGTCCAATATTTATCAACTTTAATTATTAACAACTTTATTTCGATTTCCATTTACCAGAATTTTAACAAAAATACTTCAATCAGCTTTTGATTTATAATTTACAAATTGCTAACACAAAATAAAAGCACGCGTCCACTAGCCTACGCTGGTCGCAGCGCACGTACTGCACGCAACGGATTTTATTTTGCTTTGTATGATTTTACGTCCGCATCGTCCGCATCCAAAGACAGCACCACAAGCAATCCATTGCGGGCCGTCTGTGCGGGCCAATGGACGCGTACCTCCATACTACTACTACTACTTAAAGTCCTATGTCCCCGTAGTGGGGCAGAGGGCGTCCACAGTGCGCCGCCAGTTCGCTTTATCTTGGGCTCTGCGTTTGGTCTCGGGCCATGTCAGCCCAATTCCTTTCATGTACCCAGCTACTGAGCGCCGACAAGCGCGTACCTTCATAGGAATGTGTTAATAAGCCAAAGAAACACGTAATTAAACCTTTAGATAAAAACAAAACACAATACAATAGTCGATATTCAACTATTCGAATGTTTCAAGTCATTCAATACGTATTAACAACATTTGCAATTCAAGAATAATGCATAAAAACAGTAAAAACTCGGAACAAAACTCCCTTTTAAATATTCAACAATATAAATGCTAATATATCCCACATAAAAGTATTCTTAAAATTCCTTTGTAATTCAAATACGTTCTTGATTTTATCCAGCCAATCAACACCACAGATTGTCTACCAAATACCACGACTCAACGTGGAGCGGGAAATGCAAAAACCGAAATAAATCTCGCACCAAGACGCTTCGGAGCGATCTCAGAGAAGTTTTCGTTTTAAATTCAACTGCTGAACGTTATTCTGGACGATGTGGCGTATGTCCCCTACCATTGTAATGTTAGTTTAACAGGTCAGTGATAAACTTGTGAGTTTATTTCGAAATTATGTAATTCTTTAAATGAAAAATCGAAAAATCTTAACCTTGTGGCAATAATTATTTTTGTTTACTTTCACTTGTTTCTATGTATTAATATTTTGAGACACAAATTGACAACGGGAAAAACAACTTATCTATGCATATTAATAAATTGTAGTGTCTGTATGTTATATCAAAAAATGTGTATTTCGTACAAATGATGTGTGTTCGTCGCTGATAACGAAAAACGATTTTTTTCTGTCTGCCTGTCTTCGCAAGATTGCATTTGTTCCGTGTAATCACCGCAACGGCTGGAACGTTTTTGACTGGGTTTAGACAGTAAAGTAGCTGATACACGCCGGCATATTATAGTTTTTTTTTCTGTGCTATTGAAATCCGCACCGCAAGTAATTGTCAACTTTTGGTTAAATTTTAACAAATTTATACGATCCCTTTTTGTTAGTAACATACTTTAAAATATATTGCTCTATTTAGAAACGAATAAAATACGTGATCGGAAACATTAGTAGGGGTGACGGTTCATTTGAATTCCGTCGTGCTATTTGAATTGGAGATTTTACAGCCTTTAATCTAAAACCGACGTCGGATGATGGCAGAGCGTGTGCCGTTATCCTACTAATTAAGGGCCCGATGAATCCAGATGTCCGTGTTATTTGATGATTCTTTGTTCTCATTTGCGATTTAGTTGTAATTGGGTTTGGATTTCATTAGATTAGCTGCTTCGTTAGGATTAATTCTATAATATTTTCATGATTATTCGTTAACCCTTTTTGTTAAGATTTGACTTTCAATGTTCATTTATACTGCCAATTACAAAATAAACGTTGATGTATAGGCGTTTGTGTTGGCACGTCCAGCAGTAGAATCTTCTTGTCACTCACGTGCCAAATCAAATACTGGGTACTTAAAACTACTGTTTTAACGATTTACATACTATATTAATAACTATTTTAGTAGTAAGATGAATCAGTGCATTTTATAAATAGAGAGAACTTGAAAATTAAAAGAAGATTTTTCGCAATTATTTAAATATTGATAAAAATGTTCAAGACCTATAATTAAAAATTTGACAGTATTTCAATGACAATTTAGGTTAAACATATGTTAACCTATTGCCGCACGCAGAAGTCTAAGATTAAACATGATTATCAAAGTATGATTATGCGTAGTCTTCCGAATTGCAACCTTGACAAGTAACAAAGTACTGGACGCAGTTTTGATCGGCGTTCAAAGGGTTAAAACACCTGCTTAACCAAACTGTATCTTTTGGAGTAATTCAGTAAATATTAGAATAATTATTAACTTAAATTAGTCTTAACTGTATCGCTTTAAAATGACTGTCATCATCAGCTCAATATACTTCCCCACCGAGGGTCCTACACTAAGTTAGGGGTGATTAAGCCATAGTCAACAACGCTGGCCCAGTGCGGGTTGACTTCACACATATTTTTGAATTTTTTCACAGATATGTGATGCATCACTATGTTTTCCATCACCGTAAGAACGTTGTATAAATGTACTTATGTAAATCGGAAATGGAAAAAACATTGGTACATGTCGGGTTTCGAACCCAGGACCTGCAGTTTGCAAGTCAAGTTCTTGACCCCTGAGCAACCTACGCTTCGTCCTATTTTTAAAATGACTATAAAATGTTCTATAAATCACTACAATTTTATATTTGAAAAACCATTTATTTCCGGCAATTCAGTTTTGTTTGCCGTGAAGTCAATATTTGACTACAGTTCTGTGACTGACAAATACAGTTATTTATTTGCGTATGGTATTTTTTTGCTCATATTTACTTGGAACAATTAATCTACGCAAATAAAATAACGTATGTCCTTTATACGTTATCCAATGGATATATTTTATTGAGAATTACTGGTTTTAATGAAATTTTCACTGGTGAAAGAAATATAAATAATCGTAATAATTCATCATCATCAGCTCACTATACGTCCCCACCGAGGGGCTCGGAGCCTACCCTAAGTTAATGATGATTAGGCCATAGTCAAACCACGCTGGCCAAGTGCGGGTTGGTTGACTTCACGCATATCTTTGAATTTCTTCTCAGATATGTGCAGGTTGCATCACGATGTTTTCCTTCACCGTAAGAACGTCGGATAAATGTACATATGTAAATCGGAAATCGAAAAACATATTAGTACATGGCGGGATTTGAACACAGGACCTGCAGATTGCAAGTCAAGTGCTTATCCACTGAGCCACCGACGTAATAATTGACCTATCATATTATTATGAAAAAACGCAGACAAATATATGTTTTATTTCGTGTTTCACCAGTGGAAACGTTAACGTAGAACTGGACAAAGAATTATAATTAAAATATTAAAAACTCTAACAAAATAAAAGTGTTGCTAAAAATAAATAATACGAAATGTGAATAAACGTTCATTATAATAAAATTCAAATATTATTCAGAATAGTTTCGATGTAAATTCTTGTAAACGAAAATCTTTTATAACTTAATTAATTAATAACTTACGTCATATTTTATATTTATGAAACAAAATTATTTGTAAACTTTCCTAATATTTCGTAACTTAATAAAGCCAATTTCATTTACAAATAAGAAACTGAAGAAAGACGGGTATTGGACCCCATTTCCACTTAGCCGGTTATATATATCCTAATTCCACTGGCGTGGCGGAGCCGTGATTGCATTATCAAAATCAAAATGACAGCCGCGCACGTACAGAGTCGCGCGGCTAGCGGCTTAGTGGAAACAAGCAGTAAGATGTAATCTACAGAATTGTAGGCATAGATGCATGTTAAGTAAGTTGTGCTAAAATTGTGCTATAGGAAGATATCTCCATAAATTCATACCCTGTTAGTGGTAACTATAATAAAACTAGCTGTCCGCGCAGAAACAAGAAACCATAGTCTATGTGTTCTTCCAGACTATATTCTACATTTGTGCCGAATTTCAAGATCCATTGTTTCGTTTCTTATAACTTATAACCATACATACATCTATCTAAACATTCGCATTTATAATTTTAGTAAGATGACCTTTCAATTTTAAACAAATAACTATCATACATTTTTAATAAAACTTTCAAATTAATATCGTTACAAAATGCAACGTAATTTTCTTTCTCAGCAATAATGAATGCCTTTATTAATTAAGAATTTTAATAGATTTTGTGCAATGTAGGCCAACGGTTCGAGCGAATATCAGCATAGTTTTTTCATTACACTTTTGTTATTAATTACTTTGGTGTCAATAGGCTTTAAAAATACATAACACATGTGTAACTAGGTTAAGTTTACATGAATGTTTAATCTTGTCACCATGATAAAGTATTAAGTAGTTAAGGTATACATTTATATATTTTACGGTAAAGTTTAGAAAGTGTTAGGAGGAAAATCCGACACAGTGCCTGTGTACTGGCACAAGACTTGCGTTACTAAATTTCGACGTTTGTGTCCCCTCGCTATTCATTCTGTAGATTTTATAACGAAAGCACGTCATTTGCGCCAAAGGATTGTTATTAATTAATATCTTAAAGTATGTGTGATAAGACATAACATTTAAATTGGGATGCGAAAATCAAACATGATATCAATTTGCGAACCAAAGGCGTAATTTATGTCCTTTTACCCATTCCACCCTTTTCGTTCAGGTAAAGGATGTGAATGGGGAAGCGAAACGCATCTTGTTCAACCATGAGTCGCCCACTGCTGGGCATAGGCCTCCCCCAAAGATCACCACGATGACCGGTCCTGTGCTACCTGCATCCAGGACGCTCCCGCAATCTTGACCAGGTCATCGCTCCATCTTGCGGAGGGCCTGCCCACGCTGTGTCGACCTGTGCGTCCTTTGTTCGTTACAGATAGGCAAAGCATTTTTAAATTTGTTCACTTCGCCATTTCGGCGAATTCTGGTCCGGGCTTGCCGTCGCCGCTTATATAATATATAAAATGTAACATATGGAAATAAAATAATTCATCAGAATAATTTCTTTATTATTTATAAAATTCGAACGAATTATTTCAAACAAATAATATTTAAATCACGTAAATACTGTAAAAAAATACAAAAATATTACATACGTAAAACACTAAAATTATTTTTTTGTAAGGTTTTTTCACGTTATTAACGTATGTGTCAAGAAAGTTAATCTTCAGTTAACTCGCGTCGACTCCGTTTAAGTTGGAGTCACATTTAACACTGTCTTGATGCAGGATTAGTCAAGTTGCAAGACACTAAGGAGGTTAGCCATTGTAAAGCTCTTGCAAAAGCTTTTTATATTTTTATGGCTTTTAAAAATATTATGTCTAGAATTACACAAAGTCTACATTTTCATTTTTAAATATACATTTAACTTCATAACCACTTTTTTGTGCTAAATTAAAAAAAAGTGTGCTTAAACGCGTCCTTTAGAAATATTATCATGGTATTTTATGTCATTGATATGGCACCTAAATTAAATTGTATAGTAAATACTAATTTTGACGGAACATATTTATAATGAATGTATACAAAGAATTTTCACTGATATTTTCATTATTTAAATATCACGAATAAATGCATTAACTATGTCAAACACTAAATTAATTACTTACCGTAACTTTAAATCCTGCAAATAGTATTTAACATGAAAGCACTAACTTTCAGAAAAAATAAAAACGCTATATTAACAAAAAACTAAACTGTTCTTATTTTAAACTATCACTAATCCACTAAAAAGTTACCGAGTTTTATTAAACATCGAAATTTAGATCGCGTTCGAAAACTTCTGTTTTCACAAAATAAAACACGACCGCTCCCGACGAAATCTCGATTCGTACTGAATGGGAACACCCCTGAGATAACGTCAACAAAAACCCTTTTGCATTTGAAATTTACTTGCCAAAATATTTTAAACTTTATGCCCTTATGTTAAAGACTAGCATAATGTTAGAATTCGTGCAACATTGTAGTGGTCTACATTTGGCAAGGGGAGTTCTATCTCATATGTATGTGCTAATTTGTGTGCGTGGCGAGTATAGAAAAGGCTTTTATAATTTCATCCAGTGTAAGCGATACTATTTCTTTAGATTTAGTACCCACATATAGTTTAATTATAAAAAATCCAATAGTGAAAAATAATAGCAATAATCATTTACAACAATATTGGATAAAAAAATCAAAAGGCGTTAAATAAATTAAATATTTTCGGTGATATAAATTAAGTATTTTCGTGTCGGTTTGTGGTTTCACAGCTTAATTAATCAAATCTAAAAAAGTTTTACAATTTTTAAAATTTGACAAGTGGCAGTTTTTATATTTTATCTAAGTAGCCCAAATAAATCGAATTTATTTTTTAATATAGTAAAAATCGCAGCAGGAAGCTATCGAATATCTATTGCTTCGCTTTCTATGTGATGTGATGTTTAAAATTATTTTAGTGTTCGCTTCCTATGGGACCCACGATCTGTTCTCGTAATGGAGCAGATTGATGTTTTTTTCCGACTCCTAATGACCGTGTGGCGTGTGCGGATTTATTTTGTTAAGTTTGTGTGAGATTTTATTCGATAAAATTAATTATTTGCATTTGAGTTTCCTGAAAATAAAAATCAATGTGATAAAGTTGCGGATTTTTTTTTGTAGGCGCCAAACTCAAAATTTATTTATTGTGCAAAAAAATGGAATGCTTAAATAATAAAATTAAATAAAATATGTAAAAAGTAAGAACAGTATTTCGAGTTATATGAAAATCCTTGCTTAATGACTAAGATGTAGTTTTAAAAAATAACCTTCAATATGCATGTATATTTTGAACTAAACTAAACGATCCCTACAAACAATTATTTTATATTTTTCAAAAAAAACATAATTTTTTATGTTCTAAAACATATAATAAAAGAATATGTTTTTACACCTTTGGGAATTGTGGGTCGCTTTTCGCTTTGTATCGACGGACAAAAAAGGAAAAGCACTTAGGAAATAACAACGTTTTCGAAACAAAATTATTTTAAGATCGGTCTGACATTTTGCGTTACAACTGACGGATACTATATAATCTGTCTCTGGCTTTTACTTTTCTTGGAATAGTATATTATTAAACGTTATACTTTGTTTATTTGTTATCTCCGCCTACGCCTTTTTAATGCGTAAGTTGATTATAGAAATGTGTGTTCCTTGTACGTATTTTTAGACATTATTAACTAGAATCCTTTGACGCGAATGGTGCGCTTTACCAAGTCAAGTGTCAGAATGATTAGTGAGGGGACATAAACGTCGACATTTTGGTAAGGCTAGAGTTACGCCATTACACCGGCAGTGTCGGATTCTCTTCCTAACAGTATGAATGAATCCGAAACACTGTCGTCTACATGGACACGTTATATGCCTTGGTATTTTGTGCCTATTTGATTTTCAAAATTTAGGCGTGGACGGTTGCGGCTGATAGCTGTGGTAAGGAATCGAACTAATATTAAAGTTCCTGATAGTTAATACATTTAACTATCAGGAACTTCAAGGCGCGTTTAAGAAGCAAAGTCTTTTTGAGCAATGACCTATCAACATGTAACAATAAATCTTTGTAGGAATTTCGCCACTAAATGAATGGATGGATGTTTTTTGAAGGTATCCTCTAGAACGGCCGAACAATTCTTGGTGAAATTTGACACATTAGTAGAACATAGTCTGTAAGAACACATAAGCTACTTATTAAGTTTTTTTTTTTATTTCCGCACCGACGTAATCGCGGGCTACAGCTATTATCCAAGGAAATCTCAACATCTATTAGAAAATTTCATGTAGAACTTATTTGGAATTCCCAACTGCAGCAAACTGGGGAAGTCGTAACCGGAATAGACCGGATAATTCAAGACATGATAGCTATCTAGCGGGCAAATACTGCGGCGAGGATTCGCCAAACATTTGCTCAAATTGTTCACCGGCAAAGTCATGGTTGGATGTTTGAACAAACTTTGATAACAAATATCTTAGTGTTGCTACACAATTGGGTTTTCACTGCAGAAATTTTCGCTTTTTTAATATCATAAAGTGGTAAACGACCAAGCAGCCTCCGCTTCCCATAGTCATACACAATAGCAGATGCGTTGCGTTATAATACAGATATATCCATTTCCCATCCTAGGTCGGAAAAGAGGACTATATTAGCTTCTCTTCCATTTCTTATTAGAAAAAGATAGGTCTTCTAGCAGCGATATGCATCCGTAGACTCTACTACTGTTGACCTTAATGAAAGTAAAATTAATGCCAGAATTCCGAATAGCTTAAATTAATTCTTATTTCAAGGGAATGAAATTCCCGAAGTGTTCAGCCGTACAACTTCCCAGCGGCGATGTTCGAGCACTATTGATACCCCATTTGAAATTAATCGCCTATCAGAATCGAACCGATTCCGAGAACTCTTAAGTGTAACGCAAATCGAATAAGTTTTCGAGAAACGAATGTTATTTTAGACGTCGTATTTCCGTTTGCAAATATTTCCGATGTGAAACAAATTTATTTGTGGATTCGATTTATAATACTGTTTATTCCATTATTTCTTTATAAAGAAAATCATTAAGAACAAAATGAAAGTACACAATAACTATTTTTTTTTCGTTTTATATGGCAACTGATATAAAGAAATATTAGTAGAATAAATCTTGTATTCGGCCAGTTTTCAAAATTGCTGTATTTTTTTTTATATCATAAGGTGGCAAACGAGCGAGCGGCCACCAAAAATCGCTGAAATATCGAAGTGACCGTTGCCCATAGACATACGCAATTGCATATGCGTTGCCTACCTTTAATCGACGGAGGAGAGGATGCACAGAGAGAAAATATTTTCTCTTTCCATGCATCCTCTCATCCGGAAAGTCCACTTCCACTTCCCAACCCTTCCTCATAAGAAAAGGGTGGGAAGGGAAAGAGGACTAAATTAGGCCTCCGGGACGCACACTCATCAGACGAAACGCGGAATTGCTTCCACTTCACGCCTGCCTGCCAATTCGTGCGAAGATCTTAAAGCGGGGTCTACCACTGTTAAATTGCTGTATGACCGCAAATAATAAAGTTAATAGTGTTTTATAACTTTGACCGACGCTGATTCGACACGGTACTTAATTTGTGCTAGTAATTCACTATGAAAAAATGCTTTCAGTATAAGTATGTTATTATATTTAATCAAGATATTCAGGAAGCCTACGAGTAATCCAATAACCATGACTTTTTTCAAAATCCGCATCAGACGTTAGTCACGACATAAAAAGGTTGTATGCTTAAGCTAGGAGTCGGTGGCTCAGGGGTCAAGGATTTGACTTGCAATCTGCAGGTCCTGGGTTCGAATCCCGCCATGTACCAATGTGTTTTTCGATTTCTGATTTACATATGTACATTTATCCGACATTCTTAAGGTGAAGGAAAACATCGTGATGCAACCTGCACATATCTGAGAAGAAATTCAAAGATATGAATGAAGTCAACCAACCCGCACTTGGCCAGTGTGGTTGACTATGGTCAGTCACCCGTAACTTAGGGTAGGCTCCGAGCCCCTCGGTGGGGACGTGTAGTGAGCTGATGATGATGATGCTTAAGCTAAAAATGTATTTAAAACACTAAGTTTTCTATGGTAAGGATCATAAAATGATAAATCAATGACAAATGATGTATTATTTTGTCCGATTATTTTATAATCGGATCACATTCAACCTGTCCATAAATAAATATGTTATTAATTGCATAACAAAATTAGAAATATGCATGTTGCATAAATTTTATAGCAGGTTGACGTAACGTCAGGATACAAAGCCGGCGTACTAATTGGAAACAGCGCGGACAACGAAAAACATATGGTCATCTGTACCCCGTACACTTAATTGCAAAAAAATGTCCTTGGTCAATAATATAAAAAAAATATACATTCTATTATCATCAGCTATACGTCCCCATTGAGGTCCTCGAAGCCTACACTAAGTTAGGGATGACAAGGCCATAGTCAACCACGCTGACCTAGTGCGGCTTAACTTCACACATATCTTTGAATTTCTTCTCAGATATATGCAGGTTGCATCACGATGTTTTCCTTCACCGTAAGTACGTCGGATAAATGTACTTATGTTAATCTTAAATCTAAAAAAATATAATACATTGGTAGTTGTCAGGATTCAATCCGAGGACCTTCAGATTACATGAAAGCAGTTTAAATCAAATTATCAAAAATTTTCTATAATAAAAATTAGACGTAAAACCAAACTCGTAACTTTACCGCGCAACAAAACAAAGCGTCATCAATATTAATACTACGAATATACTCTTCATTGTAATAAATTAAGTACCTGCATGAACGAGCTTTGCTCGGTATTTTTTTAATTGTGTTTTTTGGAAATTATATTTAAGTACGAATTACTAATAAAATGATGAAATATGAATAATATTTATTTTTCGATCTTACCGATAGAAAAGTTAAGTTTATGTTTAAGTTGTTTATCGATGAAACACGAATAAAATGACATTTTCTAAAAATAATTCCTAGCTAGATCGATTTATCACCCCCGAAACCCCCTATATACTAAATTTTATGAAAATCGTTGGAGCCGATTCCGAGATTCCAATTATATATATATACAAGAATTGCTCATTTAAAGATATAAGATAAAGACATCAAAATATGTCACCTTAATAAGACAGTATATTATTTTTGTCCACAAGTGTAAAAGAGATACAACATGACCTAGATTTGAATGCACAAAAGGCACTTTTTTGCAACAAGGCATATTCTATGCACGTTGCAACGGTGGTTTTTGCTAACTTTGTTAGTGCTTGACTTTAAGCGTTTGATATGCTGAATTTTATTCTAGTTTCAGTTTACACTGGACAGAGCTTTAGCATTTTTATTCTAGAGAATTCTACCTAGATATTAGACGTCTGTATTTGTTAATCTGCTGATCTTATAAATTAATTAGCGACCAGTAAGTACATCTAAACCCTGTGTGTTTTTAGAACTACTGTCTAACCGATATGATATTTGTTATGAAAAGATATTGGATAAAAAAAATAACTTTTTTCTAAATGACAACTCTCTATCTAGAAGGAAATCTTACTAATATTGTATATGCGAATGTTTGGATGGATGGACAGATGTTTGTTTGAAGTTATCTCCATGCAACAGTTGCATGGATCTTGCTGAAAATTGACACGGACAAGGACATGCCTGAAAGAACACATTGGTTACTAATTACGTGTTTTTTTTAATTCCGCGCGGACGGAGTCGCGGGCGACAGCTAGTCATTCAGTGGGGATATAATGAGCTGATGACGATTTAGACAGTGGGAGCTGACTGTTATAATGTTTAATAACATTTAAAATTGGTCGTCATAAAAAACGTTACATCTTTAGTCGAGTAAATCCTTCATTGATGGCGACTATGCTCAGATTAAGGAAAGTGCTACTCAAGATTTTGTATAAGGCACGTACATTTATGACATAATAGAAGAACGTGTTCGTTATTAAATATATAAAAACCATAGAAATCTTGACAGAAAATACTACCGCTTTCACTGCTAGTAAGTGTACATTTTACCTAATCTTAAAGCGCAGTTCCTCTGGTGTTGCAGATGTTCATGGGTGTAATTGATCATATTGGTGTTCCTATCGCTCTTTTCGTTATAAAAAAAAGTTTAATTAGTTGATAACTCGATACAGTTAGCAAGAAAATCCGACAATGTGCCGGTGTACTGGCGCAACACTGGCCTTACTAAAATGTCGACGTTTATGTCCCCTCACTAATCATTCTGACACTTGGTAATGAAAGCGCGCCATTCGTGCCAAAGGATTCTAACTTATAATGTCTAAAATTAAATAAACTAACAACAAAACAAATCAAGCGTCTTGCGGGAACACAATGGGAGATTTATAATGCATGGTAAATAAAAGTAAATTGTCCAATATAGTCGCGTACTAACGTCTAATGAACACAATCGCATGCGAGCACCATGGCATTACTGTAAAAGAAATCTCTTGCATCAAGCTGTATAACGATCGACTTATTTATTAATGAAATTACGACTTTATGATTAAACCAATAAGAGTGAGTTTCGTCCCATTTTGAAAAGCGAAACCAAAATTATTTACAATTAATATTTGTTACTCATTATTAAACTGAAACCGTTATAATTACTTGATATTGTTGATGATAATTTGACAAGACTATCAACTAGACAATAGTAACTGACTAAAAATGTTTTAGAAACTTCTCGTATGATAATCCTAAGCATTTATAGAACAGATGTGTATCAGGGAATCCCACAGACATTTCCAAGCGATTAAATTACCAGACTAGATACGCGAATGCAGCTGAGGCTATCTCTAAATTGATTTCAAATACAAATAGAATAGAAACGAAACTTCTATTGAAATATCGTTACGTTGTAATAAATTTCTTCCTTGAGTTACTTTGACCTCTAATTTTATTAAGAAAACACAGAAGTGAAATCCCACGCTAAATCAGATTTTTTTTTTATATCATAAGGTGGCAAACGACCGAGCGGCCACCTGAAATTGCTGAAATAGCGAAGTGACCGTTGCCCATAGACATACACAATTGCTTATGCGTTGCCTACCTTCAATCGAAGGATTCGAGGATGCACAGAAAGAAAAAAATCCCTTTCCATGCATCCTCTCATCCGGAAAGTCCACTTTCACTTTCCATCCTTTTCTTATAAGAAAAAGGGTGGGAAGGGAAAGAGGACTAAATTAGGCATCCGGGACGCACACACTCATCAGATGAAACGCAGAATTGCTTTCGCTTCACGCCTGTCTTCTGTGTGGTCGTGGGATTTCACCGGGCGAGCCGGGCTAATTCGTGCGAAGATGTTAAAGCGGGCTCTACCACTGTTAAGTTAATCAAAGATTAGCAACGGACCTGCAACCTTTCAACTGGTTGTCAGCCGTTACTTTCACGACACCTATTGACTGCTTCCTTGATGCTTTGCCACCATCTCATATTTCCTTCATAACAGATTATGAAATATTTGAAAAGAGTTTTAAGTTACTCGATGTTTCTTTCTATTCAATGGTATGCCATTGGTGGAATATCTCTGTTCACCTTTCCTTAAAAAAAAAGGATCTTGACAAACAGACGGATATACAGCAAAGTGATTCCGTTTCTTTTCTTTTCGAGGTAAGGAACCCTAAAAATATGTAGAGCATTGTTATCTTTCTACTCTTAAATATAAAACTTTTTGTCTCGAAATAACAATTAACTCAGCCCAAACAGCCGCAGTGGTTAGTACCCTGGTATATCATAACAAATTCTCTCAGTCCGTACAGATTGCTTTGTCTTCTGCTGAATACTAAAGTGCTTTTAATACTTGATTATCACAGATTCTTGTACAATGAAAATGTAGTTACATTACTTCTTCTGGCAAACAGACAGTTGGGTATAATTTATCGCTTTTCACTACGATTCCTTTTGTTTTTCTATAAATTACCTATCTATTATTAGGAACATACCACAGTTAAAATTAAAATTATTAAATAATAGCTCCCATCCGAGACTCTGTTCGCGCGGATTAAAAAAAAACTAATAAGTGGCCTATGTGTTCTTCCAGACTATGTTCTATATGTATGCCAAATTTCATCGAGATCCGTTCAGCCGTTCTGGACATACCTTCCAGCAAACATCCATCAATCCATCCATCTAAACATTCGCATTTATAATATTAGTAAGTAAGATAAGATTTATTGATTACGATATTAAAAATTAAATTATTTAACATAGGGATAAAAACTTTTTGTTAAATTTTAAATTCGAAGAAGTAAATAAATTTAATTTTAAATATATAGTAAGAAAAAATAAATTCGTTCCATTTTATTTTTGAAGTTTTATTTTAATTAGTTTTAACATTATTAAGTTATTAATTTTAATAGATATTAGTTGTCTCTACAATATAAATATTTAGTGCGCAAAATGTACAATAAAAGTAATTGCACTCTATGTACAAAGTACTCTAACACATATTTAAATAATTAATGTTACAAGGAATTATAAAAAGGAACTTCCATACAGTTACAATTTCCAAGAAAAATACGAACAATAAAATGTATTAACATTGCTAATTAAATTAACAAAAATGTCCATCAAAACAGAAACAATATATTGGAAGAGAAATTTTAGGGAGCTGACGAAATTCGTGCTTATTACGTGAATTATGGATGAGCCACGGCGCGACTCGTAATGACATGTAGATTAAGGCTTCGTTCATTCAATAGTGGCACGGACAAGCAGTAGGGAAATGTCTGGATGTCATAATTTATTACTCTATGGTAACGACCCACTTTGTCTTCGACGGGTAACTGAACAGTTTTTTCCCGTCTTAACGACTTTTTTAAAGAAACCCGGATTTACAGTCAGCTGTATAAACATTTGCAGAGCTAAAAAACTTGTATAAGCATTTATCTCTCTGTTTGATTCCGACCTTGAATACATGTTATTGACGAATACGTGCATACTTTTTTTTTAACAGAAGGCCTATATAAGTTTCAAAGGTTTGTAAATGTACACATATTTATGGAGTTGACTGTACACCTTATAACTAAACATACTAAAACTTATTTCTATACGTACTTTCTTCTGTGACAAATGAACTTTTTGATATAAAAAATATTTTGACATGTTGACACTATAGGAGGATCAAATAAAAATTCAAATGTGTATTTATATTACCTATTAAATAATTCCGAAAACAAGAACTCTAATTAAGAAAGTTGACATTATTAAGGAAGGTGTGATTAAAGATCAGAAAATGTTGCGAATACCCTACGAGTGGGACAAGACAGAGAGATGATTTTAACATACCGCATCCTTGATCGCTTTAGTGAACGACGGGCCGCGTCCGCGACATAATACCAGTACCACTCATCCTGAAGGGCCCCCGATGGGCTCGAAACTAGTCGGTGCCGCCGCCGGACGAATATACGTGAGAGTTTAGCCGTGTTTATATATCAGTTTAATATAATGTCTCACGAAAGTTTGAATAATTTAATACCGCATCCATAAAATTTATAGATGAATGTTCCTCGTTACGACATGTTTTCACGGTGTTTCGGCATTAATTTATTCTGGCGACGACCTCGACTAAATTTGAGTTTTGATTTGGATTATACGACATACTAAATATTTGTGCTTTAGAATACGTAAAATAAATGGGTTAAAGAAGCAAAGCCATAGGAACCTACTTATATCTAAATACCAAAAGATGTTCTTATTTACAATCATAACATATTTTTCCAATCCGCTACTATTTTTACTGTACCAAAATCTAATGTTATAAACGCCTAGATTTTAAATAGATGAATATATGATTGGATGGATGGACATTTGGAAGAACACATAGGGTACTTATTAGGTTTTTAAGTCCGCGTAGATGGAGTCGTGGGCGACAGCTAGTATAGTTTATATGTTTCTTGTGGTATAGATTAAGTTGACCGTTATAGGTAATTTACAAAATGACTAAGGACAGGAAGGAGTTAAATCCGTGCAGACTAGTCGTAGGCAATACCAAGTACAAAATAACTTTGAAAATGTCAAATAAAGCTTTATAACAACCTTAAAGGCGTGCTCTTTATGTGAATTATGGATGAGTCGCGACAAAACTTGTGAAGATATGTAAATTAGGTCGCAATATGGCGACAAGTAACAGATGAATTATGTCCCGAATTAGAAATGCTAATTAACTAAACCAAGCTTAATAAAATATAACCGATCTTTCGACTCTTGAATTATGGTCTTGATTCGTTCACAAATACTAATTCCTTTTTTTTTATTTCTCTAGTCTAACATACTTATCAGGTCAGGTGAAAGAGGCGCTGCCCCCATAGACAAGTAGTATATTATTTTATCATGAGCTTACAAACGTGGAAGAAGTCTCTTAAATTAGTCGCAATAATGAAACGACCGCTATCTATAGACATCCCCCTCCATTCATAGCGAAAACAGATGCGTTAAAAAAGTATAAAACTGACTATAACTTTTGATATGACAAACTTGTTACTCACTGATTATTTCTGTACAAATTGCCACATTTTTATTATTTTGGCTACAGGTCCAGGTGTAATAGTTAGAGCTATTAGAAAATATGTGAAACCAAAGCATAGAAAATGACAAAATAGCTAAAGTCGGATACGGATCTTGCAGAGAGAGTCAGAAAAATTTCTCGTACTACAAGTATCAAACGTTTGTGGTTATCGCTACCAACTTTGATCTGATAACTACTATTTTTCTTACTATGTTATCTAATCCCTCTCATAGTATTAACATTCTTCATTAAGTTAACAATTTCTTAACTTATAATTACTTAGATTTGTAATCTTACTTAATTGATGTTTTCCTTAATTGAGAATTCAGAAATCCTTTGAACACAACGTTGCGTTACTAACGATCTTAAATTAAGGAGTTAATTGGTAGACTACGACGATACTCGTATACTTATATATATTTAACAACTAGCTGTTGCCCTCGACTTCGTCGGCACAGAATTTAAATAAATATGCAATACAATATAACATACTACAATGCCTACGTACATCAGCTACTTACCCGTTAAAGTTATGTCAGTTTCGGTCCAAATGTTTGAGGTTAAAATTTCCGGATACGACCCGGCCTTGCATACAGACAGACAAAAAATAATTAAAAATAATTTTCTTTATATTTAAGTAACCTAAATACATTATGTGTACAATATTGGTTCTTCGCTGTAGTAGTCTTTTCAGACTGGTCGTGATCTTCACCTGAGGGCCACTGATACCTCACAGTGGCCCTCAGGTGACCTTGAGACCTATGTTCACAAGATGCCACCACTCTTCCCTAGTCGCTTCCTATTTAGTACATTAGTGGGATGCAAATTAAATGCTTTAACTGTATCCACAATCCACTTTTAAACGGCTAAAATATGCCGTCATTCGACTACGTTACAAAAGCATTGTATGCAGAAATCGACATACATTTAGTGTGGACAAAGTAATATCTGTCGCATGTCTGAGACCAGCTGTGCTGCATACAAATGGGTCAGATTTAGTAGCTGAATGCATTCTGTACACATTTTAGTATTTGAAATCCTTTGTACAATTCGATTAAACATATAACGTAAAGGTTTTATATCGATTGACATATGAACATTTATCCGACATTAGGGTGAAGGACAACATCGTAATGCAACTGGAACATATCTGCGAAGAAATTCACAGATTTGTGTGAAGTCAACCCGCACTGGGCCCGTTGACTATGACAGAGTCTTTCCTAACTTAGGATAGCTCCGAGCCCCTGAGTGGCGACGTATAATGACCTGATGACGAATTTTTTTTATATCAAGTTATTTGGCAATGTAAATATTGTAGTTACGTTAAGCAATATAAAAGTAAAGAAAAAGTTTGGTTCTTACAAAATTCATCGCTAAGTTACATTGAATGAAATTTGTCCAAATTGATATTTAATTACAGTAAAGCGCTGCCAAAACAGCTTTTAGCATGCATGGACTTTTGTAAGTGGAATGTTTGGCTTTTTTCCAATGTACGTTTTTTTTTAAATAAACAATGAATATTGAAGTTTTATCAGATCAGTATTATAATTTAATCAGAATAGTTTGGTTAAAGAATTTCTATAAGTTAAGGATACTATTACATTTAACAGTGGTAGAGCCCGCTTTAACATTTTCGCACGAATCGGCCCGGCTCGCCCGGTGATATACCACGACCACACAGAAGACACGCGTTAAGTGGAAGAAATTCCGCGTTTCGTCTGATGGCACACTCATCCCGGAGGCCAAAATTAGTCCTCTTTCCCTTTCCAACCTTTTTCTTATAAGGAAAGGATGGGAAGTGAAAGTGGGCTTTCCGGATGAGGGGTTGGGGGGATGAGGGGATGGGGGAAGGGGAGGGGGGGCGACCTCTAGTTTTTTCATAATTTCAACTTCTCATTTTTATGTAAATAACAACTTTAATAGATTTAATTTTCCCAACAAGCTTATAAAGTATACTATTAGAGTTCTTTAATAAATTATTTAAAAGTAAATACAGATAACTTAACCAGAGCTTTTGCTACGTAACTTATTTCCATAAAAAGCTTTCATTTATTCATCCTCCAATAGTTACTTAACTGTAATAGGTTATTTAAATTTTATTGTACTTAACTGCGGGCTACGTTATACGCTTTGGGACGTTTGCTGAACTAATGCGAATACGAAATGATAATAAAATTCCGCAAATGGAACTGACATTTACTGAGTACTTAATCACTTAACTTGTACATTAAAAAAAATCGTAAAGAATATTTTTAATCTTTATTTACAAAAGCTGTCGCCGGCGACTACATCTTAAAACTTAATAATTAACCTATGTTTTCTTCCAGACTATGTTCTACTTCTATGCCAAATTACAGAGGGATCTCTTGAGCCGATCTGGAGATACAAACATTCATCCATAAATCTCATTGGTCGACTTCGTGTACAGTCAGCTGCATAAATATCGAGTGCGTATTGAAGCTTAACCAATGTATAATATTTATGAAGCTGACTGTACATAGTAGTGTCCGGAGTCATGCGACTAGTCGCTTAGTGGAACAGAGGTTTTAGAAATGCGAATAGGGGCAGGTTTATTATTTATAAAGGTATGTTCATATTGCAAGGAGTGCATACGACTACCATTGTCCTATCACAATGCTCGTCTGTGGCGTACAGGTCATGTTTCTTAGCTCTGTTATATTTTTATACCTTTTATTTGTTATGTTTAAGAAAATAAAACATACTACAGAAATATTAAATTGCAATAAATTTATATGTAACTAGATAATAAAATTATTTACAACCTTTTTAATTTATTTCTTTTTAATCTTACTAATATTATAAATGCGAATATTTGCATAGATGGATGTTTGTTTGAAGACATCTCTAGAACGACTTCATAGATCTCGCTCTAATTTGGTATAGATGTAGAACATAGCCTGGAAGAACACATAGACTACTAATTAAGTTTTTCTTTAATTACGCGCGGACAGAGGCGCGGGTTATCGCTAGTTTGAATATAAAGCATCCACAAATTTGAAGAGTGTGCTTGCTAAATATTCGAAATATGTTTTAATTATAAACAAGATTATATGGCTTTTATGCTTCACCGTGTTCATGTTGTACAAAAATAATGTTTACGAAGGTTTGAATAATCTACGTCTTAAATTGCTTCTGAGTAATTATTAAACTGAAAGAAGGTTTAAGCCAAATTACTTTAGAAACTCATTACCAAGAAAATAAAGCTAAACGTTTGAACGTGAAGATTATTTTTATTTATCCACGTTACGTCGAAACAACGTTCTACATTTTGCCTACAATTACGTCCTCGCGAAATTTTAAAAAAGAACTAGAGTCTTGTTCTTTTTTTGTCACTAGAGTGATAAAGAGATAAGTGAGTAATAAAGATATCCTATGTTACTCAGTGAAACTGTAGCTTCCTAAAGGCAAAAGAATTTTCGAAATTGGTCCACAAATTTTTGAGTTTATTCGTTACATACAAAAATATATAATAAATCTTTCCTTTTTATAACATTTTTTTAGATGTTCTTTTGTTTTTTTAGGAATTTTAACTACATTACACAAAGGATTAAATATAATTAACTGAATGTCTATTACTCCAAAAAACTAGAGTAAAACAGATCAGAATCGGAATACATTTATTTTTCGCATAATAACGAAACTTAACAACGAAATAAAAACTATTTTCTTCACCCAGAGGAGAGTCTCTGTCAGTTAACAAAGAATGTTTAATTTGTAGTTGCAATGATACCTTTATTTTAAAATTTATTTCAGTATTTTGGCATTAGACAGGCTTGCAGCTGGCGAGCCATGCGGTATCGGACGCGAGCCGATATTGGAAACGATAGTAACATACCGACATGTTTGTTTAGTCAGACGAGTACGTTTGCCTGATATTTATTACTAATATTATAAATGCGAATATTTAGATGTATTGTAGTTGGAAGGTATCTCCAAAACAACTTCATGGATTCTGTTTCGCACAGATTACAGTAGAGCGGTAGTCTAAAACAGGCTTTCCCAAAGTGGGCGATAACGCCCCTTTGTGGGCGCTGCAGGTTTCAAGTTGCGGGTTATAGTAAAAGTTTCGTTTAGAATTCTCCGTTAATATACATATATACCAATAATAAATTATTTAATTTGAAGTTATAGTAGTTTTTAAATATGTAAATGTATGGGGGCGCTAAAAATATTTATTCTCAAAGTGGGCAGTAGGCAAAATAAGTTTGGGAACCACTGGTCTAGAAGAACACATAAACTACTAGTATTTTCTTTAATGCCGCGCGGACGGAGTCGCAGGCTACAGCTAATTCGTAATAACGAATTACATCATATGTAAACCTGTAATAATATTGATTATTAACTATGTATATAAGTTTCTATTAAATTAAAAAAGGGCCGAGCCATAGACAATTATAATTTTTTAACCTAAACAAACTAATCCTCGAGTTTAATCATGGCTTTCGGAGACCAAAATCCCCGTTTGAAACAATTATCACTATTTTGTAAAAGATATGTTTTATACAGAAATCTTGTTCTCAGAAACTCACTTTAAATGTAACAACGTTTGAACGAACCATAACAACCTAACTGGTCGTTATCTGAGTGGGCCGGCGAGCGACGAATTCCCAACCAACGTATCTGCATAACGCTTCCAAATTAAACTGCTTAGTTGGGAAACGTTAAAAGATATACGCTGAAATTTGTTACGAAATAGTAATACACAGCGTGTTTAAAAATTCTTAGTTTTTTTATGTCTACAATTTAAACATGTATTTGGCTAGTGTAAATGAATAAGAGCACACTTATAATATATGGAATTTAACGTAAAGAACATTCTGATAGTTTATAAAACACCTAATACGATTGTAATCTACCGTAGTTTCCAATGCAACGGTATACATATCACCCATTTTTAAATAATATTTTAATAATAGTCCTCGGCGGTATTTCCAAACCGCTACGACTTAGGGTCCTTCAAGAAGCGAGCGTATCACCATCTCAAAGGCAACGCATCTCCGTTTGCTCCGGTATTGCTGATGTCCATGGGCATCGTTGAACATGATCCCGCTGCTCGTTTGCCCCCTACTGTTATATAAAAATTTCCAAAAGATAGTTTTTTTTTAACTCGAAATCAATTTTAAATAGGTAAAGAACTACACAGAATAACAAAATCTTATAAATGCGAATGTTTAAATAAATGGATGTTTGTTAGAAGATCTCCATATAGGCGGCACGGATTTTGCTGAAATTTGCCAGAGATGTAGAACATAGTCTGGAAGAACACATTCAGTTTTTTTTTAATTCCGCGCTGACGGAGTCTTGGGCGACAGCTAGTATACATATACGTCTTCTTGTTAACGTTTAATTATGTGACATATTTGATTGATGCAAACTCATACAATTTGAGACGTTGCGTATTTGATGTGATGTTAATTGCCATCTCGATGTCTATCTGAACGTGTTTATCATGATAATTTGATTATGACACATGGAACATGGTATGTTCTATGACTTAAAACTGAAACTAGTATTGACATAAAACTAAGCAATACGTTTGACTGCTTATATTATGTACTAGCTGTCGCCCGCGTCTCCGTCCGCGCGGAATTAAAGAAAATATTAGTAGCTTATGTGTTCTTCCAGGCTGTTGTTCCACTGTAATCTGTGCGAAACAGAGAGAGTGATCATAGTTTTGTCCGCGTGGATATATAAAAAACTTAATAAGTGTAACCCATCCATCCACATCACATACATCTAAATTCGCATTTATAATATTAGTAAGTTGTATAAAAAGCAACTCTTCAAGACATAAATTCGAAAAAAAAAATGAATAAATAGTATCACATGTCCGTATCCTGGGCCTAAGCTACCTCCTCACCAATTTTCAGCCATATCGGTAAAGCCGTTCTTCAGTTATAAATAGTGTAACTAGTCGAATTTCGCGCTAAGAATTGTTGACATTAAAATGCCAAAGTAATATTTAAAAAAACAAATCGTGGAATCAACAAAAAAGTAAATGAATGTCACGAGCAGTGGTAGAGCCCGCTTTAACATCTTCGCAGGAATTGGCCCGGCTCGCCTGGTGAAATACCACGACCACACAGAAGACAGGCGTGAAGTAGAAGCAATTCCGTGTGCAGTCTGATGAGCGTGCGTCCCGGAGGCCTTATTAAATCCTCTGTCCCTTCCCACCTTTTTCTTATAAGGAAAGGATGGGAAGTGGAAGTGGACTTTCCGGTTGAGAGGATGCATGGGAAGGGAAAATATTTTCTTTCTGTGCATCCTCTCCTCCGTCGATTAAAGATAGGCAACGCATGTGCAATTGCGTATGTCTATAGGCAACGGTCACTTCGCTATTTCAGCGATTTCAGGTGGCCGCTCTCTCGTTCTCACCTTATGATATAAAAAAAGGAAAATGTAATTAAAAACTCATAATTTGTATGTAAAGGGAAGTGAAACAATTATTCGTTTTGTACTAAATATTGCGCGCAGCGGTTTGGCTTCGCGCCAACATGTTGTCATATTCGATTTTACTTTGTATTGTACGCTTTTATTATCAAATGTATTATAATTTCCAAAAAAAAAATCAAACAGAAATTATAATTAAGCGTTGCAATGCAGAACAGTTTAAAGATTGTAATCGTTTTAAGACTTTAGTTATTTTATTGATACTTATAGTTGTAAAATTGTTACTTAAATAAACCCTTAGTACAGATATTTTTAGCTTGGTTTGGACATGTTATGCGGAGGGATGATGATGATATAAGCAAAAAAGTAATGAGATTAAATGTGGATGGCTACAAATGTAGAGGAAGACGAAAAATTATGGAATGACTGTGTGAAAGAGGATATGCGTAAGAAGGGGGTAGACTCGGATATGACAGCTGATAGAGATGTATGGAGGAGTAGCACATACTGTGCCGACCCTCGATAACGCCAGGTTGATGATGATGATATAGACATTTTCTCGTAGAAAATTGTAAATGTAAATATGATTAGCTTAGAAGAAAAATGTATTCTTAATTTACTAATGATGATTTTAAAATATTATGAAAGTCGATCATATTGTTAATAGCAAATTTTCATTTAGCCATTTTTTATTTATTCAACAAAATTTTACATATTCTTTCCTACGACTTTTATTGATATAATTTGATAAAATTAAATTCCACATCAATTCTATGAAATATAGGAAAAGATCAAGTATTATTTATTTCTTTATTTTGCTATTCAATTTGGTGATTTAACAGAATCTTATATATAAAATTCTCGTGTCACAATTCGTTCCAATACTCCTCCAAAAAGACTTGACCGATTCTCATGAAATTTTGGGAGCATATTGAGTAGGTCTGAGAATCGGCCAACATCTATTTTAATCCCAGTCACTATTTATTTTATTATTTTTTGACAACTGTCAGTGTCAGGAATGTTTAAAGAGAAATAAAGTTTAAAAAGATTCGAATTAAAAATTCGTCTTACTCTCACTACTTCAGATTACTCTCGCAATAAATATTTACCACTGACAATGCATTTTGTACATAACCCATCATAGCCTACATTAAAGCTAGATACTTTAACCAGCAAACAGCTAGAGTGGTAACATTATATCTAAACAAGTATCAAGAGTTGTGCCATAACAGGCGGTTAATGTACAATAAAACTTAATTAACGTGTAACAAAGTCTGCGCCCGTCGCTGTAACGAGGTGCTTACAATGATAGCGTTTTGTTTCAACCTTCACATTGTCCCTACATAACATCGTATACCTTTAAGTGTACTGTAAGTCCATTGTTGATAACTAACACTGGTCGGTGGCTCAGGGGTTAAGGCACTTGACTTGTAATCTGCAAATCTTGGGTTCGAATCCCACTATGCACCAATGTGATTTTCCATTTACAGATGTACATTTACACGACGTTCTTACGGTGAATGAAAACGTGATGCTGCACATATCTGAGAAGAAATGCAAAGATATGTGTCAAGTCAACTCCCAATGTGCCAGTGTGGTTGACTATGGCCTAGTCACGCTTAACTTAGTGTAGTATCTGAGCCCCTCGCTGGGGACGTATAATAAGCTACTTTTGACACTAAAACATTATCGTCATCTCTCTTGTAAAAATAAAGAAAACAACATCTTATGTATAAAATTCTCGTGTCACAATTTTCGTTCCCATACTCCACCGAAACGGCTTGACCGATTCTCATGAAATTTTTTGAGCATATTGAGTAGGTCTGAGAATCGACCAACATCTATTTTTAATCCCGCGCGGACAGAGTCGCGGGCGACAGCTAGTATTTTTCTATTAGTGTTTCGGTACTGAAAACCTTCTATCAGATACTATACCGCTGCAGCTTCGGTTTTTCGTTTTTTCTCTAGAAAATGCTTAGAAAATTGTAAACAGTTGATTTGTTTAGACGAGAAAGCGTTATAAAGAAATATTCGATTGCAATCATTGTGGAAATGTTAGCGAGGTAAAACAATCTACATTTCAGCGTAGATATCTAAGTATAAATATAATAATAACTACATTTAACATAAAGTAAATAATCCTTTTCAAACAATTCAATGTTAATATTGGTAAGTATTTAGTTTGAAATTTGTCAACTAACGAACTATAGTTAACGATTGTCTTATTCTGATGCCATCTAAACTGGTGTTTAAATTTATTTTATTAATATACTAATCTGTTACGCCACTCTGTCGGTGCGGAATTTAAAAAAAAACTTAATAAGTAGTCTGCAAGACTGTGTTCTATATATGTGATTAATTTCATCAAGATCCGATGAGCCGTTCCGGAGATACCTTTTAACAAACATCCATCCATCTAAACCAGTGGTTCCCAAACTTATTTTGTCTACTGCCCACTTTGGGAATAAATATTTTTTAGCTTCCCCATATTTTCACATATTTAAAAACCACTATAAATTCAAATTAAATTAATTAATTATTATGACCTATATCTGTATATTAACGGAGAATTCTAAACGAAACTTTTACTATAACCCGCAACTTGAAACCTGCAGCGCCCACAAGTTCGCGTTATCGCTTACTTTGGGAAAGACTAAACTATATCAAAATCTAAGTTTAATTAGTTACATCTAAAGTTAATTAGTTTGATATAAAGAAACCGTAAATAATATATTTTAATTAAAATAAGCATCGACAGTGAACCGACAGATATTTTTCGATCTCAAATTTTGTGGACTTTTCTGCGAGCAACATTTATTAGGCGGTTCTCCGGAGGCCTTACAGAAATGGACTTGGCAAGGCTTTTTACGTGATTCTTTCAAAGATTGATCACAATCCGAGCGAACATTGGTCGATGTCTCTTGGTCGCATTTTGATTTACAATTGCATTTCTGTAAAATTTACAACATTTATAATCGTAGTAGGCGTCTATACTATAAGTCTTTTCAAATATATTGGTGGCTCAAGGTCACTGCTAGTCCCGTCCCTGTCACCACATGTACAATGTTCCAAACCGCCTAAATATTTTACCAAAGCGACCACTGCGGACATGTGAGTAGCCAGATGTTGATGACAGATGAGTTGCCTACCTTCAATCATCGGAGGATATTCTCTACAAAGTATCATCAGAGAAAAATATAAATAGATATTTGAAATTTACTCCTTTATGAAGACGACGTCTAAATCTTAAACATCTCGGTCTGTGACTGTTACAAACTCGTCTATTATTTTTCCTCTCTTCGGCGGATGATTGTAATTTTGACATCAAACTACACCAAGTTTCATTACACGAACAACCCTGACCTAAAATGTACTGATATTTTATAATCTGATTTATTCAAAACTAGCTGTCGCCCGCGACTCCGTCGGCATGGATATATAAAAAATAATTAGTGTAGCCCACCCATCCATCCATGCAGATCACATCCATCCACAAACATTCGCATTTATAATATTAGTAAGGTAAATAAAAAAAACGAAAAAAAATATCCTATGTCCGTCTCCTGGCTCTAAGCTACCTCCTTACCAATTTTCAGCCACATCGGTAAAGCCGTTCTTGAGTTATAAATAGTGTTACACTAACACGACTTTCTTTTATATATATATGTATAGATTTACTTAATCGGAAATATAAAAATATCTCTATGGACAATATACATTAAATTATGACATACAGTAAATTATGGCTACCGTAAAGATTTTCTCTTAACTAAATTACTTTCAATATTAATTATAATAATAAACAACTAAACACAATTATTAATTAATGAAATTATTTGTGTCTTCTCACCCATTTTAAAAGAGTTCGTTATTACAGAAATCCATAAATTATTAATTAATCTTAAAATGTTTTTATATTCCTGAAAAACACAAACAATATTCAACCAAACAATTAGCATAGCCAACTTGATTTAGTCATAGACAACAAATAAAATATTTAATGGCAACATTCATTAACATAACGAAGCAAAATGACAATTCGTCGGTACTTACACGTATGAGTGTAATATGAATCGAGTCATTCGCACATCATCACAGGTACTTATAAAGTGAACATATTACGTACATACCTTCGCTGTGAGAGCTCCTTAATTCGGTATCTGGCTGGTGACTGCGCACACTTGGTGAGACTCTTTTATATTGAACTTATTAGCTAAACTAATATTATGCAGAGGAAAGATTTGTTTACATTGAATAGGCTCCGAAACTACTTGACCGATTTGGAATATTCTTTCACTGTACGGAAGCTACTCTTTCCTCCGTGACAGAGACTATATTTAATAGTTTTTTTTTATTAATTACGCGCACGAAGTCACGGGCCATTGTTTACGTGTCGTATTTGTGTCAACACTATTAGTGAACTGAATTTATTTCATCCAAAGTAATATAAAACTACCCACATCTTTGTAATATTTATACTCGTATAAATGAATGTCTTTCATGCAATATTAGGTTTACATTTAATTTTAAAGCTATATTTGTACCAATTAAAATGCTTAAACTCCAACACAGATTTCGTAATTTATTATTAAAACTCAATACACTTGGCTTCTATCGTCTGTTGGAGTCGAATTCCCGCGAAACACAGTCGGAATTGCAAGACAAACTCAAAACAAGCAATTAAACTATACCCTCGGCAGATTAATTATTTGTTTGTCCAACAAACTCTGCGGAATTATTTTACCCCTACCACGAATATGATACTCGAGTGGAACTCGATAATTTACTTAAAATGAAACAATGAAAAGTTTATTCCTGTTTTGCACAGTGTGTTGAAAAACAGAACCAAAGTTAATTAAAATGTTTGCATTAAAAAATACTGGCCAAATGCAAATCGAAATCCTGTAGTTATATGTCTATGAGTAAAAGTTCACCCATCACGACATAGTTGAATAGAGTTATACTTACTAATCTATATGTAACTCAAGAACGGCTTTACCGATTTGGCTGAAAATTGTTGAGGACGTAGCTTAGAGCCAGGAAACGGATATAGGATACTATTTATTCTTTTATTTTCGAATTTACTAACGAACAATCCAGTTCATATTCGAATCAGTTCCAAAGTAGTAACTCCAGTCAACGTACACAATTCCAGGATTCAACTTTATATTATTGGAGTTTGGAACTCGTCGCGGTTACAACTCCGAGTTCCTCTTGGTATCGAACAATCGGTTGGCTCTTTGGTGCATACGTCCAACTTCTTTCTAACAATTGTTCAATACCAACATATTTATAACCAGTCATATTTACAGCGGAACTTTCATTCACCGCGTTTGTAATAAAATGTTTTATATAATCATCATCCCATTCTTTTACCTACGGAGGTTCAGCACAATATATTTAGGGTGTCCCATAAGTCGGGTGATAGAGCAAACCATAATTGCTACCATAAAAATATTAAGTTTTTTTTTATCATTTTTCTGGTAACTGCAAGGACCTCGACTTATGGGACACCTCTATATTATTCCACATATCAATATCATCGTCATAGCTGAACACACGCTCTTCTAAAGCATATCTTCTTTCACACAACCCATACTATCTTCGGCCCTCTACCTTTGTAGCCACATTCAAACTGATTACTTTCTAATAGATGTCATCATTGTTTCTTAATAAAATAAGTTTAATCATTATCAGCACCCTATATGCCCCCACTAAGGGGCTACCCAAAATTAAGGGGGAATAGGCCTTGGTCAACCACGTCAACTTTACCTTCTACTGAGTCTTAACTAACCTAATTTATAGCTCTTACTGGTATTGCCCTAACCTGATTAACTTAATTAATTAGGCTTGCAGCCAATGCCCTATAATTATATGATTTGTATTACTTCGTTTCATATCATTGTAATCTTTTCTTTGTCCTTTTATTAATCTTCTTTCCTAGTTGAATAAATATTTTATTAAAATAAGCTGTCGTCCGCGACTCCGTCTGCGCGGAATTAAAATAAAAAGCATGTGATCAAATGTATGCCAAATTTCATTATGATCTGTTCAGCCTTTCTGTAGATACCTTCTAACAAATATAATAGTATGATTTATCTAGAAACCCTGGTTGTGTAACATCCGAGAGTGGACAGGGGTTGCGAGTGTCGCCCAAGTATGTGGCCTCACAAGAGACAAAAGAAAATATGGAGAACTGATCGCCAACCTTCGTTAGTCAGAAAGGCACCTCAAGAAGATGATTTACCTTAACTGAAAAACCTTTCATATAAGTCCACAGATCACGTTCCGTGCAATTTCTTGATACAAAAACGACCGAGATATATTTTACCTAAATTGGGTCATCGATTTAAAGAGATGGGCAGGATCCAATTTTTCACTTCAGTGCTTTTGCTTTGTAGAGTCTTTACACATATTTTTTTTATCATTTTTCAAAAAAATAACCAAAGACATTATGTAATATCATTTGTTTTAATTTGTATTTTTTAATGTTAGTTCTTAGTTTGGTGGTACGGTAGAGTTGTCAATCAAGAGGCGCTAGACAAAGTACTTCGAAGCGATTCGATAACGAACTTCAGACTAGAAGAGAAACTAGAACTAACAAAAACTTTCAATGAGTGACGTGATTGACTCGCATCATTAGATTTTTGAAAATCATGATAGAATCGTTTCAGAACGAATGTACTTTATCTAGGTCCTAAGTTTTTGCAACACATTCGATAGTTAGCCTAAGGAATTTTGTTAATGCAGTAAAGAATTACCAAAGAAATGTATTCAATATAAAAGTCGTGGCCACAAATCAATCTAACAATGAATTATAACTTTCATGGCTCATTCGTATCTCAACTAGCTGTGGCCCGCGACTGCGTCCGCGCGGGTCTAAAAACTAAATTAGTAACCTATGTGTTCTCCTAGACTATGTTCTATACGTATGCCAAATTTCATCGAAATCCATTCAGCCGTTCTGGAGATATGTTCAAACAAACGTCCATCTATGCATTTAAACATTCGCATTTATAATATTAATTGTAAACTCATTCTTGTAGCTCCCGCAGATCCATCTCTACGGCGTCTCGCCAGCGGTACCTGGGCCGACCGATGGGCCGGCGGCCAATCGGGGTCCCGAGGTATGCTGCTTTGGCTCATGAGGTGGCCCAGCCACGACGATGGACTGGCAGGAGAAGGCGCAAGACAGGCGACTTTGGCGATCTCTTGTGTCGGAGGCCAAGACCCACTTTGGGTCGATGCGCCAGCGGAGTAAGTAACTCATTCTTTTCAAATGTAAACGTGATTAATGTATTGATGTTTTTTTCATAAATAAAACAACATAACAGTAATCTAACATTTATATTTTACATAAGAATTTTACATCTAGTAAATCGTGGATTTACACAATTGAATGATATGAAATAAATGTTTAAAAATAATCAGTCTTTTTGAAGATAAAAATTACAATAAAATTTCACCACTCAAATTGCAGAAGCAATAATTACAATTGTTTCAAAAATAGCATTTACAATATTTAAGAAAATAATATTTAATTACAAATATCCAGATAATTATTTTAAAAAATATTAAAAACAGTTTTGAATTGAACACATGACATGAAACTTAATTAATATTTGGCAGTAAAGAGTATATTTATTTCCTATTACATTTAAGAATGATATGATGAATCTAACTATATTTATTGTAAACAAGAAGTCGGTTGCGACATCTGCATTAAAAAAAAGTATGCCGTAACATACCCACGTGAATCAGTTACCTTCACAACAAAGTCCCATCAAAGTCAGTCCAGCCTTTTCTGATTACACTGAACAAACGCGGACTTGCGGACATACATACAAAAATTAAAAAAAATGATATTTCGTTACAACGCAAATATACTATTTTTGTAAAATATTTTTTTTTCAATATTACATACATATACTCCAATTTTATTAATTGTAAATGTAAAGAAAATTTACAATATAAATTCTTAAAAATGTTTTATTGCTTCAACTAGAATAACTTAAGCTTAAGTATAGAATATAAAAAAATACAAGTGAAAATATAAAAAATAAATAAATTACAAATAACATTTCCTAAACGATATAGTAAATTTCACTAAATTGTAAAATTACACAAAAGTGCAAAATCTCAAAAACTCATAGATTTTAAATAAAAAAATACGTTCAAAAAAATTACAAAAGCAAAAAACGTGAGCAATAATTGTATACTATAAGATAATAATTTACATTATCCTTGTAGAAATATTAGTTGAAATAATTTTATCTAAATGGAAATTCATCTTACAGCTACCTGTGATGTGGAACTCTGCATGTTTCTGTAAAAAAAAATCGAATAAATTTATGGCGGTTACGTTGGCACTAGTTGCGACCGACTCGCGCTTGACGACGATGAGCTGCGAGGGGGTCATCGGGCGCGAGGGGGAGAGGAAGTTGGTTCGTTTCGAGGAGTGACCGTTAAAACGCCGATCGTGTGATCACTTGTTTCGAAGATATTTTGATGTTAATGGATGTAACTGATGTGCTAATTATTTATTATGTGCTATGAGTAAACTTTATAAAATACCACAGTGCTATTTTATTTAACGAACCAAAACCAATTCGTTTAAATTATTCAAACTTTCGTGAGACATTATACTAAACTGATATATAAACACGGCTAAACACTGAGGTATATTCGTCCGGTGGCGGCACCGACTAGTTTCGAGCCCATCGGGGGCCCTTCATCAGGATGAGTGGTACTGGTATTATTTCGCGGACGCGGCCCTCAGCTCACTGTGCTAACTAAACTAGTCGGTGCCGCCACCGGACGAATAAACGTGAGTGTTTAGCCGTGTTTATATACCATTTGTTAAAAATATAAAAGGAGTTGATCTTATTTATTTCTAAAGAATATACTAAAAGATCTTGTCTGCAGAAAGATTAAGAAAACATAAGCAACATTATATTCTGTGGAACATACCCCGGGATTCCGAGACCAAAATCTCCGTATGAAACATATCGTCATCCCTGTCATTATCTTTGAGAAAACAGAGATCACAATATGTTTTAGAGATTTTGGACGATCAGGGTCATGTTAAATGAAATAGCTTATTATTTTATAGCAATTATCTAAAAAAAAAAAAAATAATAAAAACATAAATAAGACGTACTTCTTTGATTACTCTTCAATGTCGTCGTCCGAGATACACAATCACTTTCTTCTGACTCTGATCTCATTTGGAAGCTTGTTTCTGTAAGAAACAAAAACAAAATCGTACGGTTAATTGTATGAATTCCATCAGACCAGTGGGAAATACTTGGTACGTATAAGTGAAAAAATATCAGCACAGATTTTTTCCTTTCCCTATTATCTTGTAGAAGACCTAAGTTTGATTTTATCATATTCTAAAGTTCCACTTAGCATTTCATCTATTAGTCTTACCGTCTCAATGATATCTAGCATTGTATGAAATAGCGCAAGTATTTAAAGCAATTATAATATTTTTACCACTATCATATCTAGACTTGCTGTTCCCGGGTGTGTGTATTCTGCTTGGGATCTCTTGGTTGTCAACATGCCCGAATGTACGGAAGCCAATCGCGAATTGTGCGTATGGACTTATTTCGTATAGCTCTGTAAAATAAAAAAAAATTGTAATACACGTGCAACAATGTGTCCCTCAAGGATCTTAAGCCTGTTTTAACATTGACAGGGCGCCCACAAGTTTTAAGGGTCACCAGAGAGCTAAAATTTCCTAACTTCTTCTGAAAGTCGTCCTTGTTGCAATTCCCAAACAATTTATTTGCAACTTATGAATTCAGTTCTCATAGTAATAACCTTCTCTTTAAATTGATACAGCCAAAAACACTAGTATCATGAGGGATATTTTAATGGAATTTTGATTTTTGAAAATGACAAAATTAAACTGAGCTGCTGCTCCCTCATTGGTCAAAATATAACACTGTCGAGATGACATAGTTCAAATATTTTTTGACTGCCATAAGATCCTTGTGGGACCAAACTTTGTTAATTTTTTTTTTCAGTTATTCCCACCGTGTTTAGTATCAGCAGTGAGATGTACGGGCGTGCTGTAGACGCGGTTGTCTCCGGGCGCGCTCTGCGGCGTGTTTGCTGTCACGTTGCTGCGCTCAGACTTGCACTCCGCCGTCAGCGAGTTCCTGTACTCCGTCAGTCTGTGATGGCTGAGAATATACCAAACTTATGAAAGGAACCAGGAATTTGCTGTTATAGAACATCTCAATAAAAATCTAATATATAAGAACTCGTATTAGGAATACAAAAAGTATTTATAAAATAACTTACTTATGCCTTTTAACTAAAATATAGACGCAGGCCAAAGAGCAAAGCATTAGCAGAATAGAACTGCAGATGATCACCAACATATTCAAATCCATGAAGTCTGTGGGAGGACCGATTGACTCTGAAAACAAAGACGGTTAAAGCAAAATTAGAACTGACAGATAGAACTTTACCATCTTCTCAAACGAAGGTCTGCGGAGATACATTAAAGGCTAGACTAGCTCATTATATTAGAAGACAATGGTTTTATAATGGGCTATCCTTGCAAAAGTCAATATTTGTATTTTGCTACATATACTGAACGACGACAAAAGATCAATCTGGAAGATACAAACATTGTACACCCCAACTTTGAGTACGTTGAGGACATGGAAATGGTTAACTGTACACTTTAAAAAACAAAGTTCGTTCAATAGTACCTCCTAAAGCATTTGTCGTAGCATAACTATATAATGAAGTGGATAATCCTGCAGAATTCTCCGCCACGATCTTAATCTGATACCACTGGGCAGGTAACAAGTCGGCGATCACAAATGTATTCGGTTGATTCAGTATTGACGCTGCCATGTAGTGATTCCAAGTTTGGTCCAATTGTGGCTGAAATATAAGACCAGAATATTAATCTTCAGATCACTATAGAAAAATCATATCTGAATCTGCTTGTCAAATTCTAACTTATAATATGAAGCTTCATATCCCTCAGAGTATTCCATTTCCTATGTAAATTATTTTTGGAACGGCTCAAATCTTTCTCGCGTCTTTTCTATTCAAACATCATAGGAATTGAATATTGGAGGAGTCATGAAATAAATTAATCTTTTTAATTTATCTAGCTGTATACTTAAAATTTTCCCTCACCAGTCTATTCTCTGCTTTCCTCCACATTTTACTTCCGTATTCTTTATAATCGACGTCCCACTTAGTGATCTCGCATCCGTTGTCGTCCCAGCCGCTCAGCTGGATGTAGATGTGGCTTGCGTTGCTCCAGAACCATTCGGTTGTGGTCGGTGCTATTGGCACTGTGGAAACATTATCAAATATAAGAAACATATTTTTTTCGTGTCAAATTTACTTGACACATTAATCTATTGGATTTCTTCCATATTAACTCTTGGGTCTTCTAATTGACTGTGAGAAGACGCAAGTGTTGTGATTGTGCCAGAAATATGTTGCAGTGGTAACCTAACATCACGTGGATAGTTTTAAGGATTGACACCTTCATCATAAAAATTAGAATAACAATTACCTCCTCCTAAAGTGGTAGCATCAAGGTAAGATGGCTGCGAAGACCCAACACTGTTAGCCGCCGTCATACGCAGAGAATATTTTGTGCCACATTTCAGGCCTTGTATTGTGAACTCGTATATATCTCTTATTGAAGTGCCCTTGTTAGACCACGAATCCTGCCATGACACGTTTGCTTCTTTCCATGTTAAATTGTATCCTGCGAAATATTAAGTTCCATTTAATGATTATGCACGGTCCAATAATATTTGGGGTCCAATTTCTCTAAAATAGCAATTAACCCATATACTTCTGCAACCTAGTTAGCAGATGCCTTGCTTTAATGAAAGATGAGGTGTAACTTACCAATTTTCTGTGTCTTTCCATTTAACTTCCTTGGTGGATCCCATTGGACGTGCAAGGCGTTCTTGTGCGACGTTACTCTCAAACTTGGCGGTTCTGGAGTGGGCAGGACTGATACTTCATATGAAACCGAGTCGGATCCATACAGATTCTTTGCTAAGCATGTATAGTTACCGCTTAGAGATTGATCAATATCTGAAATCAAAAAAATGTTTGAAAGACGTGGCCTTCGTTCGCGATACCTTGGTTACAATAAAATTGCCATGTACTAGCAACGAACTTAACTTGAGTCCCTTTTTGTGTAATTTAAAAATAACAATTTGGGTGCAATCGTTGTTTATCAAATGACAACTCATTTACTTGCACTATAATTTTACAACATTCACTAAATTAAACTGTACTCACTGTTGATAAGCAGACTGTCATCATGGTTCCGTGTGAAGCGCGGGTGATGTGTGATGATGTTGTGGTTGTGATACCACACAGTGCGCGGCGGCGGAGACCCCACGCAGGCGCAGGCCAACAACAGCGACCGTCCCACGCCTGCCCACACCGCACCACCCAGAGACGACACACCAGCCACCACTGGAATACAATTATAGCAAAAATTATAAAATTTCCAGAAACAAATGACTCGACGATCTCTGCAAAGAACAAACAGTGGCAAAGTCTGTAGCAGCATCAACTACTATAAGCATGGCTGCTCGATCGTTGCTAAAGGTGCGTGTCAAGTGGAACTAATTCCGATTTACATCCGAAGAGTATATGTGTCGAAAACCAATTCTACCCATATCCATCTTATTTTTAGAAGGAAAATATAGGAAGCAAAAAGAGAGAGACAGAGAAAGTAGATTTTCAAGTATTGAATAGAGACATTTAAATGATGGTAATTGTAGTAACCTTTAGAAGTGAGTTCTGCGTGCACTCTGTTGCTGGGCGCGCCCTCGCCGGCCGGCGTGTGAGCGCGCACGAACACCTCGTAGCGAGCAGCAGGCAGCGCGGCAAGAGGGAACGTGAACTGACGCGACAAGTTGGACTCCTGGCTCGCTTCTATACGGTGGTGCTGCGGAGCACCCGTGCTGGTACATATTGTAATTATTAATAACAATCCAGTCACTATGATTATACAATAAAAGAGCGTTCAGATAAGACGAAGACGGTTACATAATAAACTTTTTGCCAAGGGCCATTTCACAAATCTGTCTGAGATCGACAATTTCTATGAAGAGAAAATTGTGCTCTTAATTTAATCGACATTTAATTTATTCTCATCAAATTCTTAACTGTTTAATTTAATGGTCTAGCATGTAATCTAGCATTACCTTGAAACAGGCTTCACGTAGACAGTGTAGTGCGTAATTTCACCATTAGGTTGATCAGGTTTCTTCCAACTAACGAGGAGCGAAGTTGGTGATGATACTAGCAGCTTTATTGCTGATGGCGGACCGGGCACTGAAATGTAATTATAAAGTATGGAATTATTATATTGTAAACAAAAACAATTAAATTCTTGCTTATTCGATGTCAGGAAAGCTGTCATTACTAAATTTGGTTCAGGAACACTATTGAGGAATTTTCCTTCATCTTTCTTGACATCTCTTCAAAAGTTATCAATGCTTACCATCTTGTAAGGTTGTACAGATAACAGGATACGAGAATGGTCCAACTCCATAACTAGAGAATCCTGCCACTTTGATCGTATAGTTAGTGTACTTCATTAGTCCTTGAAGGTAAAGCTCTGTATGTGGTGATGTCAGATTTGACCATGGACCATCTGGAAATATGTGAGAAAAAGTTTTACACATTTTTTCCATCTATTTTATTGCTTTAATTTTATCATGTTATTCCTGTAATTATCGTTGGTGGCTCAGGGGTTAAGCGCTTGATTTGTAAACTGCAGGTCCGGGGTTCGAATCTAACGGTTATCACGGTGGAGGAAAACATCGTGATGCTATACATATGTGTTAAGATATTCGAAGATATGTGTGAAGTTAACCCACACTGTCTCAGCATGGTTGACTATGGCCTAGTTACCCATAGCATAGGGTAGGCTCCGAGCCCCTCAGTGGGGGCATATAGTGAGCTGATGATGATGATAGTTCAATTATTCACAAGCGTTTTCCACTATAATGCACAAACTGCCAATATTACGAGACGTTTACCTTCAGTGCTGTAGTGCACGGTATATCCGAGCAGAGAAGTGCCTTGTGACGAGATCGGCTGCCAGGCGACACGCAGCGACGACGAGGACACGCCGCGGCACTCCACCGCTGCGGGCGAGTGTTCTGGCGCTGAAATTATCATAATAAAAAGTGTAATTGTTTATGGTCTTTAAAGCCTAAATACTCTTGATTCCCCAAGAAATGAAAAGAAATGGAATCAGTAGAGATAGGCCAAATTGAATGGATAATGGTATAGCAAGATGAAGATGATAGGCTTAATACTGTTGATACAATTATAGGTCTTTTGAAGCTATTCTGGAGCCGAATTAGAGAAAAAAGCGGGTGTGACAAATAGAATATATAACAGTTAGTATCCACTGATGTAAATTATGATAAATAAACTCAAAGAAATGTTGTAACACACATATGCTTAAAACATTCATGACCCCTACCTCCTTCTCTGGTCGTTTGATAGACAGGCAGTGAATAAGGACCAGTGCCTGCAGAATTAAATGCACTCACAGATACAGCGTACCTGAAATAAATAAAAAATAAATGTTCAACAATAGAAGATAACTCCATATCTCAGGCTTTTTCGATCTTAAAAAATAAACAAAAGAAATATCACAAATAATTAATATAGAATAAGAAATACATATTAAGTATTAATAATACCTCGTATTTTTCAACAGACCACTTAAAACGGTCTCTTGTTTCCCATTCCTCGGAGTTACTTTTACCATTTTTGTGTGTGTATCATTTGGACCTTGAAAGACGAGAAATTATAAAATATAGAACAGCAGTAACATTTTAAATCAGTCTATAGTTTAACTTTATGCCTTTTAATATATTTATTCATAGCATATTTCGACAACCACATAGTTATTAATGAATTTGTAATTATGATCACAGTCTAAATATATATAGAACAGCGCCATCTTTCGTGTCACTAACACTTTTATAATATCAATTGATTAGCGCCCTCTTTCGTATAACAATAATACCTGATTCACCGCTGATCCTCGGGACAGCCTTAACGTGGTATCCTTGCAGAGGGCCGCGATGCGTCTCTCGTGGCGGCGCTAGCCACCACACTATTAGCTCGCCCGGGTTCTCGGTTGACTGGACTTGAACGCTTAATGGACTGGACGATGGTGCTGGAAGAATATTCATAATACATTGCGCATAGAAAACAAGAAGTCATACTGTTCGGAAGTTGTTAAAGTACCTTAACTTACAACCTGAGATACATTTTTTTAAATTACATCAAAAGGTCCTGTATATTCATAGTTAGTATAGTTTCTGAAACCAACTAGGAGGAGTTATTCGTTTAACTCTTACGCTCGTTATAAACAATGGTAATCACATAATATCTGGTGAGGCTTTTGACAGTTGACTGAATACGAGTTTGAAATATTATAATACTAAAATGATAAGTAACCAACCTTCTTGCATTGTAGTGAAATGCACTGCCTGCGTGAACTGGCTGAGATCAACTTGGTTGCCAGATGCGACTCTAACTCTGTAGTCAACTGCGGGCTGTAAGTCTCTGAGCTCAATGTTTTGCCTTATATCATTCTCTTGCCTGGAAAATTGAAAATTTTACTTTTCAAATAAAGTGTTTTGAGTGAGCTTGATATAAAAATTAAAAACATTATGATTCCAAGGTAGAAACAACAAGGTGTTAAGAGATGGCGCTGATGTATAGTTTGAATGGTTCTACTTCAACAACCTCTTTGTTTCAATTTTTTTTAATAATGAAATAAGTACAAATAGTAATTATAATAAAGTAATAATGAACGTGCTTAGTTTTGAAATACATTATTCATAATTCGTCGTAAATACTACTATGGATAGTCACAAATGGTAATCAATATGCCATACCACAGATAATACTATAATTGTAGAGTTTGCACTATACCTGGTGATATTAATACTCTTCCCAGAGTCCCACAGCATGTAGTCATTTGTGGCGTACTGTAGCGTGTAGTACTGCACATGCGTACTCAACGCGTCCCTCCACGACAACTTCACCGAGTTACTGGATACAGAGTCCACTTGCAAGTCTAACGGTGGTGTTGGGGGCTCTGGAATATCCACAATCAAAAGTTTTAGATAAATATTTAATTGTAAAATTTGAAGTAAACCTTAAAAAGAGGTATAGAAAGAGAAAAAGACAGAGAAAGAGAGGGTGAGAGTGTGAGAGGTATATAAGAGGTCACGACATAAAGTTGGATAAAAATCCAATTATAATCTGTAGCTTTCTCTGTCTATCCTCATTGCTTAATATACAAAATTAAAATTATGTGCATCTTTTAAATTAAACATGCAGCATCCAAAAGAAGATGATACTTAATAATATTGTAATGTAAAATTACCTAAAATATCCAAATGAATTAAATAAGTCGCCACTCCATAGGGGTTGCTAGCTCTACATTCATAAGTGCCGCCGTCTCTACTCTCCACGTAGTTTATATTTATAGTGCTTTTAATGCCATTAGTATTTACACTTTCAGCAACAGTTATTCTGAAAGTTAAAAGCTCAAAATAATCTCTATCGATTGCTATAGAAACTAAACGCGAAATTATAATTTCTGAAAGTAATAAATTTTTAGTTAAAAAAGCGCCATCTATTATCAGTTGCTGGAACTGGAGTAGAACTTCTCTTTTAAGTACGTTTAGTAGGCACGAATTTGGCAATTTAAGTTAAGAATGAATAGATGGCATTGTATAAGCATTTAATTTCATCGAAATAATTTTAGCATATCAAAGCTTACCTCGATGTTGTAAAATCCACACCTTTACCATTTACAGCCCATTTGACTCTAATAGGGCTGTCACCGAGCGGTCGACATGGCAACGCTACTGGCAACCCTAACTTAGTTGTCAGATTCGTACCCACAGATTCAAAATGCACCGGCTCTAGAAAAAACTTTATGTTTATTCATTATTATCAATGGTTTACATTATAGCTGTAAGTAAATAAACTGAAAAATTAAGTTGGCTTTCAAATATACAGAAGTTTATTTAGCTTTTTAACAGTGGTAGAGCCCGCTTTAACATCTTCGCACGAATCGGCCCGGCTCGTCCGGTGAAATACCACGACCACACAGATGACAGGCATCAAGTGGAAGCAATTCCGCGTTTCGTCTGATGAGTGTGCGTCCCGGAGGCCTTATTTAGTCCTCTTTCCCTTCCCACCCTTTTTCTTATAAGGAAGGGATGGGAAGTGGAAGTAGACTTTCCGGATGAGAGGATGCATTGGAAGGGAATTTTTCTTTCTGTGCAGAGGATGCTCCGACGATTAAAGGTAGGCAACGCTTACGCAATTGCGTAAGTCTATGGGCAACGGTCACTGCGCTATTTCAGCGATTTCAGGTGGCCGCTCGCTCGTTTGCCACCTTATGATATATATAAAAAAAGCATTGTATATGAATGGATTCGTATGAACCCTAAGAAACACTTAGATTCTTCAAGGTACTTACTATTAACACTAATCCATAAATTCTTGTTCAATGCATCTCCAACACCATTCTCCACGTTGCAAGCGTACACTCCCTCGTCGGAGAGTGATACCACTTCTATAATGAGTGTGCCATTAGGGTAACTGATGACACCACCACCAGCTAGGTCTAGTACTGGTCTCCATATACCCAGAGTTGCTGTAATTGACATAATACTGTTTAATATGTCGATATCACAAATGTTGATTAGGATTATATTGTAAGTAAACTCAATTCTGGAAGTGTTTCAGGAAAATGAGGTTTTATTTTTGCAATTTGGGTTGCAGATTACAGTGTTATTTAATTTGAACTTAAAATCTAAAATTCAGTAGTTGAAAGATGAATATTAAAATGAAACTATTAAATTGAAAATCCTTTGTAATAAATTTCAACTATAATCGCCAACTCATCAATGATTTCAGAATATTTACCGTCTCTTTTCATCCAATGTATTTGTGGTGTTGGATATCCATTCGCATTACAATATATAACACCTCGTTGACCCAACAATAGTGAAGTATTTGTTGGTTCTTCCACCCATTTTGGTGCAACTTTAAAAAAAAAATAATTAAAAACTCACTTTTAATTCATAAAATAGTTTTTACGTATTACTTTGCATTACTTACCATTTATGTAGAGATCAGCTGTTTGATTGACTTTCCCAACATGATTAGTCGCAATACAAGTATATTTCCCACAATGCTCCAGCGAAACTCTTTTTATGATCAGAACACTAAATAATTCTGAACTTCGTTCATTAATCTGAAATGAAGGCTTAATTAAAATCAATTTCATCGATTTTTTTATATCATAAAGTGGCAAACGAGCGATGCACAGAAAGAAAATATTTTCCCTTTCCATGCATCCTCTCGTCCGGAAAGTCCACTTCCACTTCCCATCCTTTTCTTATAAGAAAAAGGGTGGGAAGGAAAAGAGGACTAAATGAGGCCTCCGGGACGCACACTCATCAGACAAAACGCGGAATGGCTTTCACTTGACGCCTGTCTTCTGTGTGGTCGTGGTATTTCACCGGGCGAGCCGGGACAATTCGTGCGAAGATGTTAAAGCGGGCTCTACCACTGTTAAAAAATCGATTGATATTTCTAAAATACACATTACATTAAAATAAATTATTTGGCATACTAAAAATAATCAAATTCAATGATAAAACCACAAAACAAAAAGCTTCAACAAGAAAATCTTTCATCATCATTGCCATAAGATAAAATCAAAATTCTCTATAAATTATTAATCTACCTACATCATAAATTATTTTTAAACAATTACTTTCAAACTCGCTGGAATCTTCATCCCGTCTTTTAACCATGAGAAGAATATTGGTGGATCTCCACTGATAATATTGCAGGTTATTTGCACAATCTGACCTTCCTTCAGTCCTGTACCAACGCGTAGCTCATCTAACGCTGGTGCTTCCACCACTTGCACTTCGAAAGATCTGAAATTATATAAACACGGGGTTCCTTTTCAAAATTGTTACAATTTCGTTACTTTGTTTTTTAACTGAATGATGGTGCGATTCAGTACCGAAGGTATGATGAGTACTGTCACTTCATTTAGATTTACAAAACCTTGGGCTCTTAACCCCAAGTTAGTGTGATAAGGGAGATGATGATGATGATGTTCAGTAACATTTATTACATTTCGTTACAATTGAATAAGTAAAATTTTTGGGATATTGTTGGAAATTAGGAAAGTTTATCTTTTGATTTAGTAAATGTTCGATAGATTATTTTTTAAATTTTCTGCTTGTTCTTTTTAATTATTGAGTTAGTATTCACGTTAAGATTCTTCTAGGCTTGTATTTAGTAAGTTAACGTTTATTTAAATTAAAATAAATAATTTCATTGTCCTATAACATTACCTTCTAGCCATTTCCCCTGATGGACTGTACACAATGCACGTGTAGATATCTCCATTCTGTTCTTTAGTCACACGTGGTATGCTTAAAACACCATCCTCTACTGGTTCGAAGAGCTGTCGTTTTTTTCTTTTCTTCTTCGCGTTCTTTCGGCCTTTGGTAACAACTGAAGACCGTCGATATCTTGAATGTTGTGGTAACATTGAATTGACAATTTTCTTTCCTTTATGTTCCCATTCCAGTTTACTGAAATTAACAAAAGTAACTTTAAATGTTTCATTTCTGGTTAATTTCAATCTTTTTCCGGATTATTTGCAAATATGTTAAATCTCTAAGACATTCCTTTGTCTTCTATATGAGCTGAGAAAACAAAAAAGCTCGTTTACCTTATGGGATAGCCGTAGTAAGGGCAGCGTAATTTGAGCGGCTGCCCACTTTGCACTTTGATGGGCGGCAACGTTCTAATATATGGCGGACCTATAAAAACAAAATGTTATTCTGCGTCCACATAAGAGGCTTTATTTGACCCGACCTAAGTCCTTCCTGTGAAAAACTGTTTTTCCACTCTACCAACTCTAGTTATTGTGCGAAAACAACAATTTTTTTGGTCGTTTCTTTCGTTACAATTTCTACTTCAATAAAAAACAAACTACCTTTAGCCTGCGGCTCCGTATTTGTAGAATTAAAAAAAAATAGTAGCCTACGTGTTCTTTCAGACCACGTTATACATCTATGGCAAATTTTAGCTAGTCTTTCTGGAGATCTGAATCACAAAATCCATCATCTAAATTTCTGGGACTCATCTTTCGTCAATATCTATAGGAAATATTGTACATAACTGTAAGCAAAGTTTTACCAAAAACATCAACTCTAGCCACATGTCTGGTACTAGAGTCCCCTTCGTACGCCACGCAGGAGAACAGCCCGCCATCCTCAACACGAGCCCGCGATATATTAAAGTGGGAGATGACACCGACGCCCGAAGATGACATCATTTGACCGAGGATATATCTGGAATTAAGATTACTCAACTTGAAGATCTAATTTAGTTAGTTATTTCAAAATTACTACACACATTTTCGATTTTGAAAAATTTGGACGAGGGTAAAACATTATTTTATTGATGAATAGACTGTTAAAGAATTAATGAGAAGACAAATTGTGGTAGCAAAGAAAAATGAATAACGCGAAATATAAAACGAAGACATAGTATTTATAGAAGACATAGTATAAGTACTTTTAACCGACTAACATGTGCAAAATTGTATTAACGTTCATGGACAAATGAGAATCTCTTTTTTGCACTTTCACTTGTTTTACAAAATTACCTGGAATCAGTATTAGATGATATGACAACACCATCTCTCTCCCAGATAAATCGCGGCGGTCTTTCAGCTGTTGCAGTACATTCGAGACTTATCTGCAATTACAGAGACATAACAATTTTATACGACATAACTTAAGGACTATATTGTTTTTATCGTTCGTGATACCGTTTGATAATGGAATCGTCTGCATTCAACTAATGACACTTTACTCGTTAAATTGGTCAAGTTATTAAGGCTACTAAAGGAGGTACAAAGAAACGGAGATTTACATAAGAGCAAAGAATAATATATTCATTTTAGTTAAGTTAACAGTGGTAGAGCCCGCTTTTACATCTCCGCACAAATTGACCCGGCTCGTCCGGTGAAAGTTTCGTCTGATGAGTGTGCGTCCCGGAGGCCTAATTTAGTCCTCTTTCCCTTCCCACCCTTTTTCTTATAAGGAAAGTATGAGAAGTGGAAGTGAACTTTACGGATGAGAGGATGCATGGGAAGGGAAAATATTGTCTTTCTGTGCATCCTCGCCTCCTTCGATTATAGGTAGGCAACGCATATGCAATTGCGTATGTCTATGGGCAACGGTCACTTCGCTATTTCAGCGATTTCAGGTGGCCGCTCGCTCGTTTGCCACCTTATGATATAAAAAAAGAATTTGCGAATTAAGACAAGCTTTAAGTACAAACAGAAAATATATCCACATAATTATAACAATTTCGCTTATTTATGGAGATGACAAAAACGTACATTAAAGAGATAATTTCCAACAACTTTATCCAGCAGTTGTTTGCCTAAACATGGGCATTATTTATTGTTATTTGCGGTAATAAATTTTCGCAGTACATTAAGCATATTGTCCTTTTCTCGAAAGTTGGGGCCACAATGATTATGTATAACGAATACATTTAAGCACAATTTATGGTGAGTCCAGTCTTGTTAAAGTCCTTATTACAATCGTGTAATAGTAACCAAAGTTCCTACGTTGAAAAAGCATAGAAATTATTAGTGTGAAGACAACCCTTACTGTATCAGCATGTTTGAATATAGACCCATCATTATCATCAGTTATCGACACGTCCCCACTGAAGGATTCAGACCCTATCCTAAGATAGAAGTGACTAGGACATAGTCAACGCTAGCTCAGTAAGGGTTGACTTTACACATATTTTTGAAAATTCCATATATGTGCAGGTTGCATCACGATGTTTTACACTAAGGATTAGTCCTCTCTAATCCAGAGTAGTTCTCTCGGTGGTTACGTAGAGGAACTAACGACGAGGTCAGTTTGGTCAAATGAATATTAGTAGTTTATTAACATTGTATAAACTTACATCTTCGCCTGATGTGACTATTTTCTCTGTGAAATGATGCGTGATGATTATATTTGAAGATCCTAATTCACGTCTGTACCTTAAATGTTTTTCATCTGAAACAAATGATACTTATTAATTATTTTATATATATACTAGCGGACCCGACAGACGTTGTCCTGTCTACACATCTTTAATTCGAATATTATTTAAAATTTGACACTGCGATGTTAGCGCCGTCTGTCGGATCCAATGTAAAACATTATAAAATCAACAACTACTAATAAATTAAAAATTAATTAAAAAAACATTGTCCAGCGGACAAAATTGTGAATCTAAACCATTCCCAGATCCCCTTGAACACACACAAAAAATTTCATCAAAATCGGTCCAGTCGTTTGAGAGAAGTTCAGTGACATACACACTCTCAGAAGAATTATATATATAAATATATATACAGGGTGTCCCAAAACGTTACGTACAGCTTTTTGAATTCTTTAAAAGACAATTCTAAAGAGTACATACATAGATATGTCTCATTTTAATCAATTTATCTACTTACCATTTTCACTTATATTTATATTAAAATCATATTTGTCAACACTTCGTTGTGACTTCGATTTTCTATGCGTAACTGACCTGCGAAACATACAATGCGAGAATAAATGAACAATAAAAAAGTTATAAAGAATTAAGAGACGGCAATAAATTTGTCGAAAAAGGGTATATATGTACATGGGACTATATACTCATAATGTGTTATAAAGTCCTATAGAACACGTAAGGTCGTAAATACAGATCGGGCCGTCATTATGCGGCGTCATGACCGCGCCTTGTTTCGCGGTAATATCATTAATCCGAGTTTAATTTATGCATAGTTAACCGTTGTTAAACTACGCCCGCGGTGTTTACTCGCGAGATGGGGAATAATTAGATTGCTGATGGTCTATATTGTTTGAACAGAGCCTAAGTTTAATATCTTTACTTTGAACATCGTTCAAGGATGTTTGTACAGGCAAACCCAATATCAGAACGTATATTAAATGAAAATAGAGTAATTCATTTAACACATCTTACTAATATTATAAATGCGATTGTTTAGATTGATGGATGTTTGTGTGAAGGTATCTCCAGAAAGGCTCCATGGATCAGTCTGAAATTTCCCATAAATGTAGAACATAGTCTGGATGAACACATAGTCTACTAATATTTTTTTTAATTCCATGCAAAAGGAGTCGCGGGCGACAGCTAGTTTGTTATACATTTGAATACAAAAAACCTTTCTTTACCTTTCTTTTCTTGAACTCCGTGTCGTTTCATGTTCAATATGAAAACCTGAAAAATACGATTTTATTAAAACAAAATACAATTTAATTTATAATATGTATCTATATTACTACAGACGATCTTGTTAAAACCAAAAGTTTATAAACCAAAGTAATTGTAATTAATTAAATTGATTTAAACAAAAACTATACAAATTTTTCAGTCAAACGAAATTAATTTTATAAAATTAACGTTCAATCTTAAAACAGCTGATGCTAATTTAATACGGAACAAAACGTTTTGTTAAACTTTTAAAAAAAAATAATTTAAAACGGCTGTATTGAACAATTTCCAGCCGGTTTAGTTAAAGAGAACCGAACGGTAGACTAACTCGGCAATGCACTCAAAACTTTCCGAACTCCGCGGTCCGAACTTGTTCCCGACCCGTAATCTATATCGGAGTTAATAATACGGGCCAATTTGAACTTTACCTCTATAGACATAAAGGGGAATTAGGTACAAAGTTTCAAGTACAATGAATACTTATATATATTTTTTATTTTCATTTACAAAAGGTCTTGGCATTCGTTGTGAAAGTTTGAGAAGTTGCAGTGTTATGAATTAAAAAATTGTACTTTGCTTATTCCGCTCCATAACGCTAAGTTAAAAAAGTAACTAAAACTAAACATGGGTTTTCATTGCATTAACACTTATACGGAAAACTATTGTCATCTCTTTCCTTCTCTTGGAAAAAAACAGAGATATATCGTTGGTAGTAAGCCCTTATTGTTTAAAAAAAGAATAATTGTACTTACTATTAATTAATTTATTACTTATTGATATCGAATCAATGCTTTTGATATCGATTAAAGATTTTCTTCTTTCTTCTTCTTTCTTTTTATTAATCCTGGAAAAAAAAGTCATATCATCCCTTGGAGCTCATAAAGATGGAACAATTTACCAAAAGTATGCACCTAATTTTTATTTTCTTGGTAATAACAACTAACTACGGTATAAAATATCTACATATAAAAAAATCACGCTGTTCGTTAGTCTCACTAAAACTGGAGAACTGCTGAACGGATTTATCATATCTTGGCCTTGAAATCTTCTTGGAGGTCTACGCAAGGTTTAAAAGGTAAGAAAAATTCGAATAAATTTCAAACGAAACGGCTTAATGGATCTCGCTGAAACTTGGCATAGATGCAGAACATAGTCTGAAAGAACACATAGGCACATAGTCGCAGGCGACAGTTAGTTAATGTATTATAATAAAGATGTAATTCCTATGATAAACTTTTAATTAATTTTATAAAAAATAAATTAAAAAAAATTTAAGAAAAAATATATTAAGTTTTCTAAGCCTTTTTTCTCTTGAAAGCGTCGAGTAGCACCGCTTTGCTCTTGGTTGTAAAAGTATAAAGGTGAACACACAATGAGAGAATATGAATTAATTAGACGTCATAAATAATAATGATTAATATCAAGTAATTCATTAATAATTATATGATTAATTTACTTTATGAAATTATTAACATAATTTATTTATTGTACTAATTGTAAATATCCCTATTTAAATTACGGAAATAAAATATTACTCCTTATGTCACAGTACCCACAAATCATTGATTTTTATCTTGATTCTACAACAAAAATTTAAGCTAAATCCAAAAAAAAACTAAAACTGTAGTAAACGTAACAATGACAAGTAAATGTTGTATTTCTTAATAATATGCGTAGTTAATTATAGATAGAAATAAAAATTACGTATTTAATGCCAAATAAATATTATATCTCGTTGTGCCCCAAGCTTAATTACCAAGATTCGCAATCATAAAATTTTAAAGGCAATAAAAGGAGGGCCATCCTCAAAACAGCTGATAAGCGTCTTTTTATTTAACTTTCCATCGTTACCAAGTCGCTTTCTTTTAATGTCCGTCGCTTTGCCATTTGTTTCCATTCTACCTCGTTTTATTGCTTCTATAGACTGTCTGTTTCAGTAGTTTTACAATTGCAGTAATGAAAATAATGATGAAGTGTTAACGTAATAAATAAGACATATAAAACTTGACAGAGTTATAGAACCTTTATATTAATACTCGCTGTCGGCCGAGACACCTTCCACGCGTAATTAAAAAACATAATTAGTAGCCTATGTATTCCTCCAGACTATGTTCTATATGTACGCTAAATTTCATCGTGATCCATCCATACATCTAATCATTCGCATTTTAAAAAAAACTTAATTAATGGCCTATTTGTTTTTTCAGACTACGTTCTATATCCCTGCCAAATTTCAGTGACATCTGTTGAACCGTTCTGGAGATACCTTCAAACAAACATCCGTCCATGCAAACATTTGCATTTATAATATAAGTAAGATTGAACCATAATACTTTACCTTTTGTTGATTTCATGCCGTTCTAAATAAGTGCGATTATATTGTGATATCACAATATTTACAGCGACAACTGAAACAAGTAAAAAAAATCCAATGTTAACCTCTTTATTTCTATTAAAAAAAATAATATACGAATTATTTATTGAACATTCTGAACAAAGGGTAGACCACACAGACTTCAAACATGATTAAGATCAAGAAAAATATTGTTAAAATAATACATTGTTAACACTAAAAGGCTACAAAGCCTTGACAAACTGACAACTGACAGAAAGGAAATGTCAACAACAGACCCCTTTGCCAGACATAGCCACAGGGTAAAAAGTTCCCCTAGTTCTATACAATCAGTGTACTTATACTCGATAGTTACAAGTGGATAGGGCACTTTAATGAAGTCTATGCATAGACACACAAACTTCACAGTACTAACATTAAAGTATTTTAATATATGTTATAACCTCTTACATTCTCTTTGAAAACCCATATACTATACTTCGGGATTATATTTCAAGTTCTTTGATTATTATATTATTTTGAAAAATATTGTACCACAACAAATACTAAACTAAGCAACTTCATAGTTTTTACCGTTCTTAGTACACAAAGCAATGTTAATCGTCTAAAGTAATATTGTATGGTGGCATCGCGAGTATCACGCAGGGCGCGCTCGAAGGTCCTACTTAGGACTCAAGGTCCTCGTGAGAAAAGTTGGTGCGATTTTTAAGATGATAGAGCAATCAAACAGTTGCCATGGAGTCGCTCTTTGTGCTAACCGAATGGATAAATGGTGTCGACAATTCAACTTCATGTGAATAGACCTTAGATGGTTCCAAAGTTATGTTGAAAGATTAGGGTGTTGGAATGTTGGTCAACTAGTAGAGTATTCAATGTAGAGTTTGACTCATCGGTCGAGTAATTTTGGTAGACCAGTACCTAGTTAGTCGAGTTTTACTCTTATAATTTTCAAAAATTCAATATAAAACGAATCAAAGGACACACGTTTCTAAATTTTACACCGGTGTTTAAATTTAATTTGATGTTCGCGATATAAACTTTGATTGCCGCCGTGTGAGGGCCATTAAAACATACGCCTCGCTATTCGGATGATGCGACCCGAGGTTAAATGTCACTCCACATTTTAGGGGGTTCACGTCGAATGGAATTGTAAAATTTAAACTTCCACGTCAATATAAAGTTTATCTATGTATACGTAACTTTGAAAGCATTAAAATTGATGTTATTACTTTGAATTTAATCGTGACTTCCCACTGCTAAAATACTTGTAGTATAATGTTACCTCTCTTTCCTTTTATAACCCGTCTGATGAGAGGGAAATATTTTTCGCGCGTATCTTTGTTTTTATGTACGTGGTTACGAGGTTATGTGTGACAGTCTATAGCCTAAACTACTGAACCGATTTTGACATGTAAGTTATCATTCGATTCGTCTTCTTCCCCGTAGTGTCATAGGTTATATGACATCTGCATAAAACATATACAGTGGACGTATGTAATAAAATTATTGATTAGTGAAAAACGGATTCGAATTTCACTCGTAACTTTTTTAGCACTGCACATAAATTTAATAGCATAATTGCTATTAAAGGTGTAAGGTTCTTTGATGAATTTAAAAAATACAAGGAAGAAAAATTCGAAAAGCCAAGCCATTAAAAATGTGTATATTAGAGGAAGTTTGAAAGTAGCCCCAGTGATCGAGAAATTGAGGAGTAAAAGTTTAGCGTGGTTTGGATATGTTATGAGGAGGGATGATGATGATGATATAAGCAAAAAAGTAATGAGATTGAATGTGGATGGCTACAAGGGTAGGGGAAGACCAAAAAAGTATGGAATGACTGTGTGAAAGAGGATATGCGTGAGAAGGGGGTAGACTCGGATATGACGGTTGATAGAGATGTATGGAGGAGTAGTACATACTGTGCCGACCCTCGATAGGGATAAGGGCAGGTTGATGATGATGATGATGATGAAGCTGGCAAATCATCTGCGGTTCCTCTGGTGTTACGGATATACATGGCCATAGAATTAACAAATTAAAATTAGAATTAAAAGTAAAATTTTCCAAACATCAAAATACCTTAATTAAATTAATCAGTAAATAAAATTTAGTAGTTGAATAGTGTTTTTAAGAGATATAAATCAACGAAATAAAAATTATGTTGCCATATGAGAACTGAATAGAGAAAGGTTGAATGCAAGGCTGTATAAAAGAGATGAATGCCTTTGAAAGGCTATGGTTAGTTAGCCATTAGCTAATGATGCGTTCTCATTTACTTTATGTGTTAGGAACATTTATTTCTCACTCGGATTTTTTAAATTTAATATGCAATGAACCTATTTATATGAAACCAGATTTATTAAAAAAAATATTATTTGCTTTGATTACTAAGCGTAGATGAATAATGAGTTCAATGAACTATGAATTACTGCACATTTTTATTTTTCCATGAATAGTACTTCTATGTATTAGACATAATCTAGCTATAAAAGGTAGCCTCTGTTGCATATAGCAAACATAGGTTTAATGCGGGACGGTCCCCAGATCTTTTTATATAAGAAGTTGGTAAACGAGCAAGTGGCCACGTGAATTCGCCGAAATAGTGAAGCGAATGCTCCTCAATGCTGCTGATAGACATCTTCAATGCAAAGTTACGTTGCCTACCATTAATCGACGATGGAAGGGATGCACAGAAACTATGAATTTGTTATAATTGAAGCTTAAACAAACGGTTTTTAAGACAAACATTTCAGTATTGAAACACACACTAATTCCAATATAAAGTATACATAAGTGAGAAACTAAAAAGAAACAAAAGAAATGAAAAACAGACTTTGTTTGTATCCAATAGTTTTCTTAAAGTTCAAGGGCTATGTTTTATCAACTGGAGCGGATAATATTGATAGTATATGAAACAATAAAACCTCACAAACTTTAGTTCGTCTAAGTTGCAACTTGGTTCATGCAGCAGTGCTTAATACTTCTCAAGTAAACCACAGAGAGAAGTAAAACTTTAGATGGCCCAGTTTTTCCGCTGTGTGATAATTAAAACGCCCTCGTATTCTACCCGTTACCTTTCAAGTATAAAGTTTGAACAATAATAATAACCGACCTACTTTCAATATTATATCAAACTTCATTTCGAACTATTATATATTCATTTTATGATTCCCCTTTGTTTTCTTAATTATTTCACTAGCAACTAGTACCGCTTCATTGGCGATTTTATAAAAGTTACTAAAATTCGCGAAAGTTACCTAATTTTATTAAAGTTACTAACATTTGTTAAATTTACTAAATTTGTTTATATTATTTATTATAATTGCTAACTGTATTTCTAGTAATAATAGAAAGGGATTTCAATATTTGTTTCTTCCGAATACAAAAAAAAAAACTACAAAACTGATCGTACAAAAACTCGACATAAAGGCCTTTCTCAATGATTAACGTATGTGATTGTTTAATAATTTAATTTTTCTCTTAATTCTAAAGTAAATCCAGGACGGTTTTCAATTTGTCCCTATTTTGATTACTTATTGATTAACCTTCAAGACACTGATATTGACAACAAAATTAATTTTCCGAGGAGATTATCTTCTTTGATAGACAGGAAAATATTAATTGCTTCCAAGAAAGATACGATAGAAAAGCAATTTGGATCTAAAGCTTGTTTTTCTAACTACTGACCGATTATAGAACAGAGAGATGTTTTAAGTTTTGATTTCCAGAGTATTATAGTGCTGCTCGGTCATTTTTTATAACAGTTACTATGAATTACTATTGTAAACTTTATGGCTACTATACAGTTATTTATAGTTTGTAATAGTAACTAAACTTAGTAACAATTTAATAAACATTGGCACTGTTCTCTACATTGGAAAAAATATTTATGTACCAAAATATATTACAATTTTAAAAGTAAATAAGTACGTTATATTACTTCCCATTTCCCGGCTTGCATTACGTGAGGGGGCTGTAACAGTTGCGATCTACGTTCGCGACCAAACGTGCCAAGTGATCAAATGAAATTGATGTCGCTGTAAACTTCGAATTTATCCAAATTCGTCCGCCAAATGACCGACATAACGAACAATGACTACGTTTCAATATAGTCGTAGGAAATTGAATTACTATTTATATGGTAGAGTCAGCACTTATTTTATGAGACTCTGTAGACAAGTTAATCATTCACCTAACCTACCCTAAGTTAGAGATGACAAGTCCATAGTCAACCACGCTGGCCACTTCACACATATCTTTTTAATTTCTTCGAAGATATCGGGATATTTTCCTTCATCTTAAGAACATTGATAAATTTACATATGTAAATCGAAACATCCATTGTTATGTGGCGGGATTCGAACCTCACGTGTTTAACTACGAGCTATCGACGTTTTTATTTTTAGATTTGTGATAATTTAAGCATATAAAAATTTGTATAATATTATCATTGGAACATATTTTATTTATACCTGAAAGTCATAGTTGAATGAACTAAACATATAAAGTTGTTAGGTAAAGAAGAACACATCAAATAAAAACAAAAATAAAATCAAATACTGGCAATGAATAAAGAATAAATCTGTAAAATACATTGCTATTTATTTTTTAATGGAATCTATGAATCAAATAATTACGATTAAAAAAATGCTAATGTAGCCTTTCGTAATATCAGATGCGTGTTTTTTTTCACTACAAACATATCTCACGTACGTTCACAGCACTTTATAAATCAGTTCGAACGCACCGTTGGGAAACCACTGAATACAAGTTGTCACCGAATGGTTGGATAAAGTAGAAAATTTTTCAGTGTAAAAATTTTTGCAACCACGTCGTCTGAATGAGGCCTCATTAAGCGATGCCGTAAATTGCAATTTATTGTGCCAACGCTGTCAATGTGAGTCGGCGTGAAAATATTTGTTATTTACTTTTCGAATATCGTGGAAAATGAAAAGTCAACGTTGAAAATTATCAGTATTGAAACATGAATCAGGTAAAGTCGTGTCTAAATTCTTTATTTCTTTTAGAAATAAATCGGCCCTGAATATTTTTTTATTGTTTTAAAACAACTGATGCTAGTATCGTTAGCGAAATAAACAAAATCAACAACTTATAGGTTTAAAAATAAATTCCACCATGATATCTTTATGCGTTTTGCAGAAAAATGGTGGACAGACGGACGGACAACAACGTGATCCTATACGAGATCCGGGGAACCTTAAAAATTTAAGTGTTGAAACTTTTAATAAGTCGACTGTTTATGGATGAATTTATCAAAAACCCATGGTTTACTGAAAGCAAAACCCTGTTTAAAACAATATGCTTTGCTTTCAGGGTTCTGTCAAAAATAATAACAAGTTTTATACAGATATCTTAGCCTCAGAAACCAACGGTAAGTTACACTTTAAAAGCTATTTAATGTTGTATTAAATAGTTGTGACATTTCAAAAGGATACCCGTGTCAACGTTCATTTCTATGAGTAATTGCTTCCAAAATGACATCGTCTTAAAATCTTACTATCTTATTAATATTATAAATGCGAATGTTTAGATGAATGAATGGATGGATGTTTGTTTGAAGGTATCTCCAGAACGGTTGCAAACATCTCATTAAAATTAGGCATAGATGCAGAATGTAGCCTAAAAGAACACATAGGCTACAAAATGAGTTTTTTTTAATTCCGTGCGGACGGAGTAGCGGGCGATAGCTACTGTCTCGTTTATTATAAATAAAACTAAATTAAACAATGGAACAAGAATTAATAATTAAACAAGGAGGTGGTATTAAAACGTTAAAAATAAAAATCAAAATAATACATCGAAAGCGACAATTTCATATACAAAATATATAAAACCGCTCGTCACTTGTTTTGTGCACCTCCTTTTGTATACAGCGAACAGGGCACTCACATAAGGTATAATTAGTTTCCGATAATTGAATTTCAGTAACACATATTGGCTTGTCATTTGACGTCGATCGGATGCCAGAGACATTTTGCTATTAATATTTTAATTACAAGAGGTATTGTTATTTTGCCAAATTGTTGCATCTTTTTACCCAACTCAATGTGTTTAGTTGTGGACTAATCGAATTTGACGAATAAGGTTACATATGATTCATATTCGTCCACATATGAGTACAGTCAGTCTGCTTGTTTTATTTTTATTTAACGAAAAGTGTATTTTACAATTTTTCTAAATCTATTTCAGACGCATTTCATTGTAATATTAATGACAAACTACTCTTATATTCATATTCAATAACTGAACAGTCATACAAAGAGTAAATTAAATACGCACAATTATATTCCTTAACTAGCGGTCGCTCGCGACTTCATCAGCGCCTAAGTATAAAAGTAGCTTATAATATTACAATTGTATAAGCTACGTTCCCGTCAAAATCATGTCAAAAACGGTCTTACTGTTACGGAGAATACACGGAACAAACATGTCTTTACGGACAAATACAGAAATGTTAAAATTTGGATTTGCGTTATCAGCAACGCAAAAACATCATGTATACGAAATATGTTTTTTTTTTATATATTAGACACTCCAATTTTATTTATATATAGATAATATTAATAGTGGTCATGAAAAGAAAAATTTTCATTCAATTAAAAAACCTTAAAACTCTATGAATAGCATTACATGCCTTTGTTTCGCGTACACTCAGAGACAAAAAAACAATGTCAACTTCATAATGGTATAATGGCATAGCCACATACATCTCAAGCACAATAGATATTCGACCATTTTAATTGGAACGGCTGCATTAACGCGTATTGTCCAAAACAGACGTGGCTGCATAATTAATGTTTCATTTCCACAAACCGCGTTTCGTAATTAAAATTTTCGGTAACGAGACACAATTTATACCTTAATAAACAATAGCTCACAAGTTGGAGTAAAAAAAATATACTTCAAAATTTTAAAGATTATTTTGATATTAAAATTACAGTTTCGATTTCAAAAATTCTGCATCTAATAGAATATAGTCGTTGCCCGCGACTCCTTCCGCGCGGAATTAAAAATTATAAGTAACCTTTGTGTTCTTTCAAACTATGTTCTACATCTATGCCAAATTTCAGCGAGATCCATGCAGCCGTTCTGAGATACATTCAAACAAACATCAAAACATTCGCATTCATAATGTTAGTAAGATTCCTTTATCCTTAGTAACTTTGAACATGATTTAAAATATTTATCGTTGGTTTTATTAAACGTAATAAAATATTGTCATAGTGATTTGTAACCGTGAGATTCATCAAATAGTCCGTCTTTGCCTTGAATAGTCGTAAATAACATAAGTAAATAAAGATAACTTCCGGTTGTGTAATAAAAGGCAACAATATCGCTAATAGCCTTAATGTATTCCTCATTACGCAGTCTCATAACGTTTTCTACATTTTGTAACAGTCGAGTCATGCTTCATTCGTTCCGTTATACGATTTAAGTTTTACTTCAAAAAACATATGAAAAAAATTGTACATTTTTTTAATTTTCCGCCAAAGATATAAATAATTAATGACTTTAGGATAAAAGAATATATTATATACATATATACCAGCTGTCGCCCGCGACTCCGTCCGCGCGGGATTAATTAGATGTTGGCCGATTCTCTGACCTACTCAATATGCTCACAAAATTTCATGAGAATCTGTCAAGTCGTTTCGGAGGAGTATGGGAACGAAAATTGTGACACGAGAATTTCATATATAAGATTATAAACAAAAAATCAATATGAATTGAATACTCACTCGTCAAAATCATTTTAGATGTCAAGCTCCTTTGGACAAAGTAACAATTGATAAGCGATATTGTTCATCGAACATACACGTTCACGTTCATGTCATGTATTTTTTCTATACTTTTTGACATATTTTGTCGATGCTACTAGCTATAGCTATAATTAAATGTTGTACTCCAAGGTTACATACAGTATAACACAACGGATAAATATTTATATTTAGAAAAGGTTTAATCTACTGTCAATTGAAAATAAAATTTGTTAACTCTACAGTACTAGTCAGAAATCACAAACATTTGGTTAAAATTTATTTGATAAATAAATCTAAAGTTTATTTTAAAAGTTAAAGGATCTAACATTGAATCAAAATATCCTGCGACCGTTCACTGAGTTTTAACGTTTCGTTAAAAGTTTTCCTCCAATAAACTATTGAATACAACTCCAATGATTTAATCCTGGCTTGCATAAGTTTAACAAATGTCAATCCAACGTTTGCACTGACGAGGAAAGTTTTTCATTGTGTTCCTAGAAAAAGTTGGACAAATAATTTTGTTTAAAAACATAACGTTACAGCTAAATAAAGCTTGTTCTAAGTTTTATACTACTGTTGTAAATGCGAATATATAGATGGATAGATGTTTGTTAGGAGTGATCTAGAATGGCTGCATAGATTTCGCTTAAATTTTGCATAGATGTAGAAAAGAGCCTGGCAGAATACATAGGCTACTAAGTTTTGTATTTCCGCACGTACGGAATCAAGTAAGAAAGCTAGTAAGTTATAATAAAAGATGCAGATCCGGCTCAATAAGACAATTTCTATTAATAAAGAATTAAAAAAAAACATTTAGAAAACATTTATCGAAAAGTATAATCGATATCATTGAATTTTTTCACAAATAGAAAAAAACATCTGTCTATACGTAGCGTTAAAATAAAATACATTTCGTCAGTAGCAAACAAAAAACTATCGAGTAGAAGTTGAATGATTGCATCCGAGCTTCGCAAATAAAGTAAGCAGTGTTCATACAACGCGAATGTACGCGTTTGTACAAAACTCTACTGTACTCTCCACTCCATTGTACCACCTACGCGGTGTAGGCACGGTGCTACGTCGTCACTACGTACCTACGGTGTTATGGCGTAGAAACGTAGCTGTGCGATAACAGCGTTTTTATTTGATACGATATTATAAACGCTTTAATAACGGGCATAAAGCGAATATGAGACGTTTTCATACAAGGCAAAGCAATAAGAAGTAAAAAAATACTATTTACAAATTTGCATAAAGTAACGATTCGACATAGCATTTTTTTGGCACGATCATCGATTCTCAATTGAAGTATTGCCAATGATGTACTTATTTCTAGTTATATATTCCTTTTATTGTTTTACATATAATACGAAGGAAAACATCGTGATGCCACCTGCACATATCTGAGAAGAAATTGAAAGATATGTGTGAAGTCAACCAACCCGCACTTGGCCAGCGTGGTTGACTATGGCCTAATCACCCTTAACTTAGGGTAGGCTCCGAGCCCTTCGGTGGGGACGTATAGTGAGCTGATGATGATATAATACGATATATTTATCAATGGTAACAGTTAAGAATTTTTATATGATATTTCCTAATAAACATAAAATTGATAAAAAAAAACTAATACGCCTAGAAGACAATCACAATATGGAGAAGAATTTTTTTTTTATATTTTATAAACTGTTTATTTTTTAATTTCATGGCTACATATTTAATAAATATGTATTAATATTTATTGTAATGGACTATAGTATCGTTTAGCTTAATATAATTTGGGACAAGTAACATTTGCAACTAACGGCTACCCTCTCGCACATTAGTAACATCCACGGGCGTTTGTTATAGCCCATTAGAAAATAATGTTTAGTTTTGTTGAATAATATTATAATGAGGCCTCAAAATATTATGTAATCGATTATGTTATATACAAAAAGAGTCCTAAATTTTCGTAACACATTTTCAACTGAAACTAAAAAATCTACCAAACTCCTAGTCAGTGGCACCCACCTGGCAAGCAAAACCTATCGATCAAAAAAAAATTTAAAATCGGAGCACCAGACGCAGAGTTACGCGGTATCACACATAAAAGAACATACAGACGAATTGATAACCTCCTTCTTTTCGAAGTCGGCTAAAAATGTATCACAATATCTATCATTTGTAAAAAAATTAAAACCAAATTGTGTTATTACAAAAAATATAATTTACCATCTATTTGGTTACGACGTTTATATTGTTCTTGTTTAGTTATAAAATGTATTGTAAAACTTCATGAAGAAACAGTAAGTCCATCCGTATGTAATGAACGTACATAATTTTTAACATATGTAGTGGATTTTTTTTCTAATAAGTGTACTATTACAATCTGTGTACTGGTAAAACTGGGTGAATAGAAACAAAACTAGGAATGCCTTTCATCATCATCAGCTCACTATACGTCCCCACCGAGGGGCTCGGAGCCTACCCTAAATTAAGGGTGATTAGGCAATAGTCAACCACGCTGGCCAAGTGCGGGTTGGTTGAAAGCCTTTACACCGAAGTATTCGCTAACTTTTGCCATCATATCATTGATTTTATCACAACATACGAAGTTTGGTTGCTACAAATTAGTATTTATTCTGCGGACGGCTCGACCGTTGACACGTTTATTTCAGCAATAACGAGGCTAAATCGCTTTCACTGTGACACCCTGTCCTCGCAAACTGGGCAAATAATGTTTTTACAACCTTTGCATATGACGTAACAATGTAACAAATATTAATTTCGAAAGATGGTAGCCCTATAACGCTCCAAAGTATCTTACTAATATTATAAATGCGATTTTTTCGATTGATGGATGTTTGTTAAAAGGTTACTCTTGAACTGCTGCATGGATTTCGCTGAAATTTAGCACAGATATTAAACACAGGCACATAAGAACACATAGGCTGCTTTTACGCATTTTATTTTTACATATTTTGCTATAGGTCTTGAAAACTTTAAAGGTAAAATGAAGCGTCTTATAATTTTGTATGTACTCTATACTTTATACTTTGCAGTATTGTGTACACAACAAATTCGCTGCAAAGTTTCATATTGAATGGGCGCGTTTAGAGCGCTCATTACCGCGCTATTGTGAACGAAGGCTTTACACGTAATATTACGGTAGATAACTTTGCTATGAATAGCTTACAAATGTAGCATAATATTATATAAATAATGCAAAACTTAGATTCATTCGTTTTATTATTAAATTATAATACTTTAGTAATATTCTTCCATATAAATAAAAGACGAAAAGTAGAAAACTAAATTATAACAAGTAATTTTCTAGATAGTTGGTTTTGTTACGTATTGAGAAAATGTTTTTATTTTTATGTTAGACTAGCTATCAATCGCGACTCCGTTCGCGTAGAATTAAAAAAAAACTCTTAGTATCCTATGTGCTCTTCCAGACTATATTCATCAACATCCATTCAGCCGTTCTTGCGATACTTTTAAACAAACATCCATCCATCTATACATTCGTATTTATAATATTAGTAAGAATTAAGATAAACATTTTGTAAAAATATAATAAAAACATACACAACCCAGCCAAGCTCGAATCAGTAAATATAGAGTCATAAACAAGGAATTCAACTGAATGAATTGTTAACAAAAAATGATATTTACACAACCATTGATTCATTCTTAATAATTCATGAAACAAAGAAAATGTGAATATTTCCCCGGATGATTTCTATACGTTTCATTTGCTTTAGGAAATTGGCTGAGCTTTCGCTTCATACAATGATAGCTTCTACTAGTTATTGCTTTTGCATAAGCTTTACACAACGCGCTTTCGCTCATCCGAGTTTTCTGTGAAATAATTAAATTATGCCTTACTTCTACATAAAATATCAATGTGTGATTTTTTTCTGTATCCATGAACTTTGTAAAATTTTAAAGATTTCTTTATGAGTACCGAAGTGCAGGAATTTGTATGTATGGATAGAGAAGTAAGAGTTTTGTGTGTGTGTATGTCAAAACGAATGTAGAAATCTCTGCCAACGATGAGTTACATGCAAGTGTTACCTTACTTCAATGATCATCATCAACATTGGTCTGCTTAGTGCTAACCATAGGTCTTCATCAATACTTTCCCCAGTTCCTGCGCCTTTAACATACTTTCTGACGCCCGCATTAAGTTATGCGTCCATAATTCTTGTTCCCTTTCGGTGTCCTCCAGTTCAAAATCTTCCTTTCTCACCTGGCATCGCTTGCTCGACCGATGTGACCAGCCCATTGCCACTTCAGCCTTCACCACTTCGAATTTCTTCGCTCCGGATTTTGTCGATTTGAAGTTACCCCGGCCATGCTGAATTACTGCATATCTTCTACAGACTCCACAAATTGTTACCGACCATTGTATTATAACTCACGTCACACGACTTTTATTTATATTGTATACAACCTATCGCCCACGACTCCGTCCGCGTAGAATGAAAAAAAAAACTAGTTGACCCTAGACCTCCACGTACATTTCAAGACGACGAGTTTTAGCGAGAATAACGAACACGAATTGATTCATATATATGTATAGATTACAATACCTTAAATTAATAATATATTGTAACCCAAAGTAAATTTAATAAGCTCTATTACAGTTCCATATAAGTTCATTTGTGTTCAAACGAACAAACAATACCATTGATTGAGTTCGAAATTCGTAATCAATTCGTGAGTACATCGTTTATTAACAGTCAGTTCTTGGTAGCGTGCGGTTACCTTTGTCCAGGTACTAGTATATTGGTCATAACTGTTACTAATTTATGTCCATTGTCTATCGGATAAGTAACCACTTAATTCATGGTAACTTTGAAAACTTAAAGGTAAATAACGCATCTGCTATTAAGATGTAAATGGGCTTTTTCGGCGAATTGACGTGGCTGCTTTTTTTACAACATAAAAAGAAAAATAATAATACAAATCAATTTCATGAAACTATAAATCAATATATATTTCAGACTTCGTAAGCATTATAATGAAATTACTTTTCTATCCCGGCTTCCTTGATAGCAATTAATATTTTACTGTCGCTCAGCAAAAGATAATCTTCTCAGAAAAGTTAATTTTCCCTCCGCCGCGGACAGGTTCCGAAAGACGATTAGTAATTAAAACTTATCTGATTAAATATAATTGATTTATTAACTACGAAAAAATAAATAAATCTTATTATTTTGTCTTAAAATAATACTGGCCATTAAATAAAATATTTTGTTCTACGAATTTGTATTTTTTCACTTCACACACTTCACACTTTGTAGGTTTTCACGGAAGATCAGCTCTGAGTGGTCCAAAGAGGAACACCCAGCATACAAAGCTGAGTGAAACCTTATCCGGTCAGCATTGCAACACTCTTTGTAAATATTTCCCTTTTATTATTAATTGTTATGTTTTTATGTTGTAATATTGAAAGGATTAAATGACATTTTATTTTATTATCTTTATATAGTATATATATATACATATATATACTATATAAACATATAAAGTATGAATGATCGTAATGAAACTATATATATATATATATATATATATAGTTTCATTACGATCTCCCGTATCTTATAATTACGTCACTGATTTTAAAGGCTTAGGTATCATGAAATTTATATTATTGTCATGATTACCATAACGACAGTTAGCTTCTTGAATTATCTATTACTCGGTTTGAAACTCTTTACATTTGTAAAGAGTTTGAGATCAAATTATTTTATAACTAGCTGCGGCCCGCGACTCCCTAGGCGCAAAATGAAAAAAGGACTAAATGTGTTCTTCCAGACTATGTTCTATATATATGCCAAATTTCAACAAGATCTATACAGCCGTTCTGGAGATACCTTCAAACAAACATCCAACCATTCATCCATTTAAACTTTCGCATTTATAATATCACTAACATGTAAGTAAGACTGTCCAAAGACAATAGAGACAGATTAAATAGATAGCTAGCAATGTTTTTTTTTAATTAGGACAGGTAAAAGACACCTTTATCATTTTCACAAAAATACAACTCCATCTTCATTTACTTATAATAACATAATTACGTATCGTTGCGGTAAATTTTTGATAATTCCCAGCGCTTGGTGAAAATGAAAAATTAATTATGCACCGACTCATTCGCTCGGCGCTAATTTCCACCAAGTGTTGGTGCATATTTTGCTTAGTAATTAAAAAATATCGCTTGCGCAATTTATTTTCAACATTTAAATTAATTACCAACTAGCTTTTACAGTCACATTATTCAACAACATCTTACTAATATTATAAATACAAAAACTTTGATGTATGGATTAATGAATGGATGTTTCTTAGAAATTATCTCCGGAACGGTTCAACAGATCTTCACGAAATTAAGCATAGATGTAGAACATAGTCTGGAAGAACACATAGGCTACTTTTTTTTTTAATTCCGCGCATAAGAAGTCTTTATTGACTGCCATTGAATTATATATTCATAACAGAAATGCGAGTACATTGTAATTAAAACAACAAAATTAAACATTAATTATGCAGTTCAATTACGTACGTAAACAATAGCAAGAGAAACCTCGCATACGAGTTGGTAAATTAATTTTGTTACATCATTGATGTCGATTCCTTTGTTTTTAGTATTAATTGTTTTACTAATTAATTTTGATTTAAACAGTAATAAATATAAAATATACGAATCAGGAAATTAAAAGATTAAATCAAAATTATTAATAAATAAAATTAATTCAGGATTTTAATTAAATTTAAGCAGAATAAATTTAAGATTCTTAAAAAAACTCATCATGCAAAGAATATATTCAACAATACATAAACGTATTTTCCCTTTATTTAAAGATAAAAATAAAATATTTATACTTAAAGTTTCATCAACATTATTTTTCTCGCAACCTTGTAAATACCCTTACTTCTATTAACAAACTATCTGTCGCCCGCGACACCGTCCGTTGATCGAGATCCGTTCAGCCGTTCTAGAGATATCTTCAAACATCCATATCCATCCACATCACATCTAAACATTCGAATTTATAATATTAGTAAGTTAAATAAAAAACAGCTCTTCAAGGCATAAATTCGAAAAAAAATTAATAAATAGTATCCTATGTCGTCTCCTGGCTCAAAACTGCCTCTTCATCAATTTTCAGCCATATCGGTAAAGTCGTTCTTGAGTTATAAATAGTGTAACTAACACGACTTTCTTTTATATACATAGAAGATAAAATACATAAAGGAAAATTAAATGCTATCAAACTAAAATACAACACATTATAGAAACATGTACAACGTAAACATCTTTAATTATGATAGATTGAATAACAAATTTAATGGAGCACCACAAAAGAGAAGGCATGAGTAAGCGTTTTCTTTGTAAACGCTCTGGCAGTCAGAAAATAGATAGTGAAGTCGTAGCAATGCCTTTTCTAAAGGAACGGTTACATTAATGGGAACCGCCATTGACCACAATTTCATATCAAAATGCTTTCATAAAATACATGATGTTATATTGTAAACGAAATGTAGAGTTTATGTTAGCTGTCGAGCGCGATTTCGTCCGAGCGATATTAAAAATAATATTAATTAGTGTGTGGTTATCCAGATTCGTCGAAGTGCGTCGGTGGCTCAGGGGTTTAAGCACGTGACTTGCAATCTGCAGGTCCTGGGTTCAAGTCCCGCCATGTACCAATGTGTTTTTCGATTTCCGATTTACATATGTACATTTATCCGACGTTCTTACGGTGAAGGAAAACATCGTGATGCAACCTGCATATATCTGAGAAGAAATTCAAAGATATGTGTGAAGTCAAACAACCCGCATTGGGCCAGCGTGGTTGACTATGGCCTAGTCTCCTGTAATATATATAATATGGTATGTATAATAGGGTAGGCTCCGAGCCCCTCAGTGGGGACGTATAGTTAGCTGATGATATATATCCAGATCATGTTCTACATCTATGCCTAATTTCATCGAGATCCGTTCAGTTGTTGTGCAGTACATTGTAACAACCATCTATCAATACATCCAAACGTATTAGTAAGAAAGAAGTAAGATTTCGAACGTAATTACTTTTAGACATTATTAATTACAATCCTTTGGCGCTAATGGCGCGCTTACATTACCAAAGTCAAGCATCAGAATGATTAGTGAGGGGACATAAACGTCGAGATTTTAGTAAGACTAGTGTTGTGCCAGTACACCGGCACAGTGTTTACTTCATATGTTTTTAACTTTAAATAATTTAATATAAGGCTATTTAGAAATTCTATACTTTACCCAAAATTTTAGTATGTAATTTCTAAAATATTATTTCTTCTGTGCTACCAAATATTTGTATAGAATCCCTTATTTGTTTTTAAACTTATATACAACTTATAACAATATCGTAACTAAGAATCAATAAATTCAAAAAAAAGTCCGGATACATCTCTCTGTGTTAATAGCATGAAAATGTATCAACTTAAGTTTTTTTTTTAATTTAATTAACACTTTTTTTCGTTCACAAATTATACAAAATATGTCGTCTTTAAACTCGTTCTACTAGCAAACCACATGCGCCTATATTCTGTGTAATTTATGTAAATGAGAATGCGTTTACCACACCCTTTAAACACGCTTCCTTTGTATTTGCAAGTCTGTTTAGTTATAAATATTCATGTGTCTCGTAGTCCTGCATAAGTACAACTTAATGTGATAACTTGAGTCTTTACCATACGTAGGCGGTAAAAATGTTGAGATGTACCTCAAGGGAGATCATCCTAAATTGCTAAGTATGTACTTTTTGTTTTGTGCGCCTTTTTTATACCATAAGGTGGCAAACGAGCGAGCGGCCACCTGAAATCGCTGAAATAGCGAAGTGACCGTTGCACATAGACATATGCAATTGCATCTGCGTTGCCTACCTTTAATCGACGGAGGAGACGATGCACAGAAAGAGAACATTTTCCCTTTCCATGCATCCTCTCACCGGAATGTCCACTTCCACTTCCCATCCTTTCCTTATAAGAGAAAAAGGGTAGGAAAGGAAAGAGGACTAAATTAGGCCTCCGGGACGCACGCTCATTAGACGAAACGCGTGCTTCCACTTCACGTTTGTCTTCTAACTTATATCGCAATTTTTAATACGTATTTATCGTATACGATAAGGACTGTTATCTCTGAGATTTTCAATAAAAAATGTGTTTGAATTCTTGTAATATTTTTAGGATAAAGTTACCAAAATTAATAAGGTAAGTAAAATAGACTCTTTTAAATAACTAGGTTCATGAAGGTTATGCAAGCTCAAGATTAAAAGAAAATAACTCTAAGAAGAAGAGAGCTAAACAATCTCATAAATTCCACAAAAAGTAACTGTTGAAGTGTCACAGACTTTTCATTATTATTAAAAACTATTTAATTCCTTTAATAAGTAATTCTTTGAAATTAAAACTTAAGCGATGGGAGCTAGAGGTGATAGGTATGGGAATAGTTACATTTAAAATAGAAAAAAGTAGAAATAATATGTCGTTTATTATTTTCTAAATAAGAAAATTTCATTCATTTTATACGATCGTAAATGCAGTTTGGCAACGAATACAATTGTAGATATGACCTATTGAATAACTGTAAAATATTCTCATCATCACCTAACTATACGTCCCCACTCAAGGGCTCGGAGCCAACCTTAAGTTACGGGTGACGCCATAATCAACCACGCTGGACCAATGCGGGTTGGTTGATTTTACACATATCTTTGAATTTCTTCTTAAATATTATCGGTTGCATCACAATATTTTTTTTTACTGCAAAATAATCATCACTAGACTTTTACTTTGCGGTTTTTTCTGATTGTTCAAAGTAAATTGCAGCAGATAAAACTGTTATTTTTACAACCGTTTCCTAAAGTATATCCTTGATAAGATTTCATTGGCCATTTCTAGGGCAGAGACATTTCCCAAGAAAACGCTTTCCTTTAGATACGACGTGTTTCGCTCTGATTACATACCTCGGTAACCTTAAAAGTAAGCTCCGTGCTTGTTTTTATATATAGAATAATAATACAATTTAACTTAACCTAATTACTTCACTTAAGTAAAGTATGCATAGTCTTCTCTTCTCTTCTCTTCTCTTCTCTTCTCTTCTCTTCTCTTCTCTTCTCTTCTCTTCTCTTCTCTTCTCTTCTCTTCTCTTCTCTTCTCTTCTCTTCTAATATTAAAAACTAAATTATGTTAATAAGACAACTATGAATAACTTTGTATTATATTTATGCGAAATTACTTATTAATAATAATGAAAATATGTTTTTTTAATCATTAACTTATAATTTGTCGTTAATTTATTATTAAGGTAAAATTATACAGTAGATGAAAAGGTTTTATAAATTGCGTCAACAACTTTTATTTTCTAATAGCAATAAATTTTTAAAACAAAACTAATGATTTTCCTTCGTCGTTCGAGTCTCCTGCACTTAATGTTATGCGGAGTCTTACTATTAAGAGGACTATAACTAATTCAAACTCTATAAACGAGACACGCTTATGTCACTCTCTAATCTTAGAAGGCGCATAAAACTATAACGTAATTTATAGTTCTAAGTAACCAATAGTGAATTTTTATTTTGTATACTTTGCATAAAATTTTCAGCAGGCGTTAATATTTAAAAATGTTAAAGTAAGCAGAAACTAAGCGAGCGACAAAAAATTCACATCCTGCAGGCGCTCCATGAATACGTATGAGATTCGCCCACTAAGATACGACAAGGTTCAAAACTCTTGCTCCATTACCGACTATTGTTTCATACATTTTAAACGAAATATTTACTCTAAAGGTAAATATTTTATGTATCCTTTTAAGAATATTATAAAGCTAAAGAGTTTCTTTGTCTAGAATAATTGATTTTAATTACTTAAATTTCGACTTTTTTAAAATATACACGACACTGAGCTTATAACAATGAGAAAAATCTACGGCATACACGTATTTAGAAAAGGAAAGAAATCTAGTTGTTGGAGTTTTACCTAAGTTTTATAATTTTAATATTATAATAAAACTGAAATTCTAAAAACGTTAGTCAAATCAAGCATAATCTATGAAAATTATGAAATTAATTAATTTACTTTACTGTTTGATTTTCAGTGTTTTACAAGGTACCATATCAATCTTGCGTATGAAAACTAAAAAAAAACTACTAGGATCAGAAAACAAGACTACTAAAATATAATTATGATTGGCCATTCAAAATTCGATGTCACAAATAAAGTAACAAAATACTTAATCCTGGAGTTTACATTCTTTTAAAACCTCGTTGCCTATAATAAAAAAAAACGGCGATCAAAGAGTTAACTAAACGTCTAACTGAATTCTTGAAGTAATACAACTATCATATTAACCTAATAACCGAAACCTAGCCTTCAATAAACTGCATATAGGAGCCAAGTCTCATAGTAGACTAATTAATATATCGTAACTATCCAAGCGCTTCATTTGTTATGGTCGCGTGAATTATAATTTATCAATGTCGTTTATTTAATTATCCATTTGTATCACTATGCGGCATTAATTATATAAGCTTTGCGTCATTTGCACTTATGTAAATATACATATTATTTATTAAATTGATATGTAAAAGAAAAGATTACATAAGCTTTAATTTTTGCTTGATTGAAATGAAAAATGCGAGCGTCGGTGGCTCAGGGGTCAAGCACTTGACTTGCAATCTGCAGGTCCTGGGTTCGAATCCCGCCATGTACTAATGTGTTTTTCGATTTCCGATTTACATATGTACATTTATCCCACGTTCTTACGGTGAAGGAAAACATCGTGATGCAACCTGCACATATATGAGAAGAAATTCATAGATATGTGTGAAGTCAACCAACCCACACTTGGCCAGCGTGGTTGACTATGGCCTAATCACCCTTAACTTGGGGTAGGCTCCGAGCCCCTCGGTGGGGACGTATAGTGAGCTGATGATGATGATTGAAATGTAATAATGTTTTATTGGTTATCCATTTGTCTCTTTTTATTATATTCTCCTTTATAAAGGCCCCGTATTTTGTTAAAAAGGTATATAAAAATATAAAAACATGTATAAAACATATCGTTTCCTATCTATCGTAAGAAGTTGACGTGATGTTATTTTATCGTAACGCGGATTAAAATAATATCTATTAAATGATAAAATAAAATAAAATAAAAACCATTATTTAAGGTATACACACATATCTATGTTAGTACTTAACTTTACATCTTAGTAATTATATAAACGCGAATGTTTAGATGGATGGATGTTTGTTTGAAGGTATCTCCAAAACGGCTACATGGATCTTGATTGATTATCATTGATCATGGATTTAGCATAGATATAAAACATAGTCAAAAAGAGCACATAGACTACTAATTATGTTCTTTTTATTTTTACGCGAACGGAGTCATGGGCAACAGATAGTAATTTTTATATTATATATTTATCAAGAGTCGGAGAACATATACTAATCAATAAATGGTAATATAGCTTTAATGGCAAGAAAACACTTGAAGACCCAACAAAGATATAGCCATCCCTTACATTTACTTTGAAAATACAGAGACAGCAAATACTCGAAACTCACAAATACATTTCAATGTTGCACAGCTCCATATCACCTTTAACAGATGTTACATTCAGTCGCAACTGAATGCCGTTCGTTAGAACGTTCATTAGTGCAACATTGTGAGATGCATTCCGCATTATATTACATAGTCGGCATATTTGTTGTAGTGTAGAAATCAACTACTAACGCAGAGTTTACACTGCGGAAACAAATGTATAAAAACATGTTACCATCCTTATCATTACCTTAACTAAAAAGAGAGACAGTGTTTTGAATTGATATTTTAAGCGATAGAAACACAGTGAAATAATGGTGAACGGAGTAGAATACCATAGACTTGCAAAGGGATGCGGAAGGGAGGTGGATTTGTAGATGCAAAAGAAAGTGAATTCAAGAAGCCGTTTAATCATTTGCGACCTTTTACTAAAAAAAAACACAACTGTACTGTTTTACAGTTTCAACATTTTAGCTTTCCGAAGCCATGGTCCAGTTTAAAACTATATTTATAGTTGTAGTTGAACAACGACAACTGAAATATTCAATTCTATCTTCCTATCTCAGATAATAGCTTAACTGTGTATGGTACTTCTTATTGTTAAGAAGAAGATTCGGAAATGAGTCAGTGTATTGACTCAACACTGGCCTTACTAAAATATCGACGTTTGTGTCCCCTCGACATTCATTCTGACACTAGACTTTGTATCGAAAGCACGTCATTCGAGCCAAAAGATGGTAATTAATGTTATCTAAAATTACTTATAATATTATAAATGCGAATGTTTATATAGATGGATGGAAATTTGTTAAAAAGTATCTCCGAAACAGTTCAACGGATCTCACTGAAATTTTGCATAGTTCTAGAACATAATCTGAAAGAATACATAGGCTACTTATTAAGGTATTTTTAATTATGCGCGGACGGAGTCGCGGGCGATAGCTAGTGATCAATAATTTCAACTTTTAAACGAAATTTTCATATATTTTGTAGTAACAATCTCACAGCATGCTAATGACTATGAGACGGGTTGCAAGCTCGCTCCTCATACATATTAATGAAACATGAAGCGCGACTTGAATCACAAATTTTAATGTTTGCTTAGTTCTGCCTACAACATTCACCTGATTTACTAAAACATCTTAGAGCCATGAAACAATTTTAAACAATGAATCGATAAGAAAATGAGGAAATCTATATATAAAAAGAAAATCGTGTTAGTTACACTATTTATAACTCAAGAACGGCTTTACCGATATGGCTAAAAATTGGTGAGGAGGTAGCTTAGAGTCAGGAGACGAACATAGGATACTATTTATTCAATTTTTATTCGAATTTATACCTTGAAGAGCTGCTTTTTATTTAACTTACTAATATTATAAATGCGAATGTTTAGAGGGATGTGATGTGGATGGATGGATGGGTGTTTGAAGATATTTCTAGAACGGCTGAACGGATCTAGATTAAATTTGGCATACGTATAGAACATAGTCTAAAAGAACACAAAGGCTACACTAATTAAGTTTTTTTTATATATCTACGCGGACGGAGTCGCGGGTGACGGCTAGTAAATACTTAAATAGAAAGTATTTTCCTTATTTTTAATATTTTTTTCTAAGCTGGCAACCCTATCAAAAATATTTCTAATCCGTAGCGAAGTCAAATCATCGACTAATATCATTAAAGTATTAAATCTACCTGTAACATTGTATATTATGTAGTATTTCTACTGTTAATATTGATAAAAGTGGATTAAAATAAGTTTAAGCAATGTATTTATCAGTCTGGACTAACTTGTACAAACCATATCTGTGTCCGCGACTTTGCTCGTGCGAAATACTGTCTTTTAGTAGCATATTAATTATTTAGACTAATTATTTAACTAAAACTTATAAAACATTTAAACACTCCTCGCATATATCCATAGAAACTTTTATTCCCTATTGTTATTGTCCCCTTGAGGGTAAAATTTAATGTCATATTTAATTACATCAAATTTAAAAGCCTAAAAAATAAGCCAAGCTTCTAATTTCATTGTGGCAAAACTTCCTCACAAATTTGTTCCTCCTTTCAATCCATTTTTTGCAATAAATAGTAGCCTTTGTCTTTTCGCAGGCTTCAGAAAAATGGGATATGCGTAAGAAGGGAGTAGATTCAGATATGACAGCTGATAGATGTATGGAGTAGTAAATACTGTGCCGAACCTTTGGAAGGTCAGCTTGATGATATGTGAAGTTGTATCATAACATATCGTCAGTCCTTTAATTCTCTTTAAAAAGAAAGAGACAACGATATGTTTATATACAAGTTTTAAGTTAGTGAGTACTCATTGTAATGAGATTCAATAGCTTTTGTTATCGTTTGTGATCGCTTTTTTAATATTCCTTCGCTATTGTCCTTGTCATTGTTTGCTATTGGTTTGATATTTCCTAATTAAAAATCGAGACAGAATGACTGAAGTATTAAGAGTGCTTTGTATATTTCAACGTATTGTATAAGATGAAATGAAACAGAATATTATTTTACAGATAAAATAAAGTTGTTATAAATATTATCCCAGAGATGTTTATATAAGTTTTATGCTTTTAAAACAGTAAGTTATAGTATAACACATTTTATTAATTTGTAATTTAAAATTAATAAGTAAAAATTGAAATGTATTAGATGTTTAAATAACCTCTAAAAATAATTTTTATTTAAAAAAAAAATTGATTTTAATAGTTATTTCACTGTTGGAAAACTACACTTATCCCGGATGACATTGGCTATATTTATTAGCTGATATTTTAAATTCCGCGCGGAAAAAGTCGCAGTAAATTCTTATAGTCGTTTTTAATAATTACTCATATACAATAATTGGCACGCTGAAGTGGCAATGGGCCGGCCATATAACCCGAAGAACCGATAACCGTTGGAGTAGACGAGTTCTTGAGTGGAGACCACGGGTCGGCAAACTTAGTGTAGGACGTCCTCAGACTCGGTGGAGCGATGATCTTCGCAGCGTAGCTGGCAAGAGCTGGATGTGAGTGGCCGAGGATCGTGCTCAGTGGCGTACCATGGGAGAGGCCTAAGTCCAGCAGTGGACTAGTATAGGCTGATGATGATGATGATGATGATACAATAATCAATTTAATTAAAGTTAACAAAATACAGTTAATAATTACGAATCAAATACTAAAAATATTTCTCTTTTAAATCAGCCGACGACAAAAGAAAGTGTAACAAAAGCTTCACGGAACAGTCCCGACGTTTCTATAATGAAATGTTCAGTCGTGCGATTACATTGGTATTCCTTTATCGCTTTTTAAATATTTGTATTCAATTTTTGCTTTTTGTCTTTTCCATTCGTAATGTAACGTTATTTAGACAGTGTTATTCTACCTAAATAACGTTAGTTGATATTTTTGAAATACGAATGACGATAAAAAAACCGGCACGTGCGCGTAGGACTCACGCACTGAGGGTTCTGTACAAATCAAAAGTACTATAAGACGTTGCTTCGTACTTAATTTTAAAATTCTGAGTTTATGGGAAGTACCTTGTAGGTTTTGATTCCCTTATGAATAAACGGCTGTATCTTTTGATAGCCCTAGTTTAGAAGTTTGATTTTTACAGCTACGAGGGACAGTAGTCGTGAGTATTTGATATAAATTTCAGCTTGATACCAACAAGCGTTCCCGAGAAAAAGGGTCATACAGACGGACAACAAGCCCTATAAAAGTTCAGTTTTTTTCCTTTCGGGTTACGGAACCCTAAAAAATAATCGATTTAAGCATATGAACATTGCGTAGCACTACGCTACGCTCTGTCGCCGTAGTTGCGTAGCAGCGTAGCTATACCGGGCGGCTGAATAGAAAGTTTTGTCAACGCGCATTCATTCCCATGTATAAACACTGCTTATATTATCTGTGAAGCTCGGATGCAATCATTCAACTCTCACATAGTAATACTGATTTTTTTTTAAAAAAGGAAGTTAAAATCAATAGATGTTCCGAATTTTGGCAAACACATTGAAAACGCGCTTCGAATTTTTTCTATTTATTAAAATTTGCTATTCATATTGAAATTATTTGAAATAGACAACAGTAGTATTATAGTAAAAAAAGGTTTTTGTACGTTATTTAGTACAATATTTAGTACTACGGCATAGTTATAAAACCAAAAATGATAGCTTCTTCTTTTATATAACTATATATATTCTACTGTATTATATAAAATTCTCGTGTCACAATTTTCGTTCCCATACTCCTCCGAAACGGCTTGACCGATTCTCATGAAATTTTGTGAGCATATTGAGTAGGTCTGAGAATCGGCCAACATCTATTTTATAATCCCGCGCGGACGAATTCGCGGGCGACAGCTAGTAAGATGTAAAAATAATAGTTAGCATAGTTCCATAATTTGCTATAATTCGCCATTTCCCACTAAAATTACATCACTTTAGAGACTCGTATTTAATGATTCAATCTTAAACTATCATAATAATATTCAAGGTAATTAAAAGTTTAATAATTATCTATCCCCCTGTATCCTCGCATCAAGTTGCGACGAACTTGCCAACAATCTTGAGATGCGGAACATTCAATTATCCACTTAGATTCAACAGAACTTGCGCTCAACTCTATCCAGATATAATTGAATATTTCACTATCAAGTGAGTTTTAAGACTAAAGTTTGATTGAATACTGAAATATCAAGTGCCTATTGTCTAAAATTATAATCGTGACATCTAATTTAAAGAGACATACGCAATACAATATCATTTTAGTCGACAATATAATGCGCTCTCCACCTTCTTCTCAATACCTTCGTGTTAAAGTCGCAGCGACTTTTAAAATAACGGAGCAAATGACTTGACGAATAGTTGCTATGGTTGTACTGGTGAAATAGACGACTCGCGTTGACGACTCGACATTATACATAGCGTGCATTATACAATGCGATACTCGCAACGAAAGGAGACAATATTAGTTTAGAAGGTTTACATTTCCTTGTGCAAGAAGTTCTTAGGTATAGATTGTTGAATATATTTAAACAATTAAGTCCCTCGATACACAAGGCTACGTAAATTTCAGAAACTACTGCTTAATCCTTTTAGCATGTATCGCGTACGTACACACGTTATTGAATCGATCACCGAGTTTCGTCTATTCGGTCAGTACTGGCGTTGTAAAAGCCAAAGACTTTGGTTTGTTTATAGCAGCATAAGCGTTATGAGATTCGCCATAAGAAAACATAATGTTTGTTATTTACTTGTGTTATGTAATGAACATGCTAAGTACAATTATCCTCAAGTGTATATAAGTTTTATGTAAGAAAATATGCTATTATCTCGCCGCTTGTAAATGCTCCTTCATTTGTTATAATGTCAACAAATGATAGTCATTACACAGAACTGCTAATGTTTGTAATGTTTAAAAGCTCTTTTGTACATGGAGTACAATTTACATTTAATGTAAAATAATATTTCATTGTTAACTGACGCCTATGGCATAATTAATGAAGTACTAAATGCAACCCTAATATCACTAATTTTAAGGACCAATAACTACTAAATAGTACAAAGTTTAGTACTGCACTAGATCACAATAAAACTTAAATAAATAAAAACCTGTATACTGTTAAGAAGAAAATCCGACACTGTACCAATGTACCGGCGCAACACTAGCCTTAATAAAACAAGTCAACGTTTATGTCCCCTCACTAATCAGTCTGCTATTTGACTTGGTAACGAAAGCGCAACATTCACTCTAAATGATTCTAACTAATAATGTCTAAAAAATCCTTATAAATTTACATATACGAAAAAAAAACGTTACCCAAGTTATCCAAAGTTAAAATATGTTATTGTGTAACCTATTATGTAAAGTGCGATTCGTGTTAAATAGGTTGAATACTGTAACGATGTTATGCAGTTGTAAATAAATAAAATTAAAAAGTTGGGAAAAAAATTATGCAATTTCCTTTTAAATTCATCTATAAAATGTTCTTTATTTAAAATGATGACAGTCTTTAATAATAAAACGTTTGAAATTCAACATTAAATGATAGCGTAGCGCCAACCCATTTCTTTTCGTTTGCGGCCCGCTCTCAGGAAACCGAAGAATTGTTCTTAAGTGCTCTGCTTTCCTCCTAAAGTGGTTTGGGCAATAAAACAAGCTGTTATATTCTCTTCAAAGATCTTCAACGGCTTTTGTTCTAATTTCAGTTAAAATATTCCTTAGAATTTACTCGTATCACAATATATGTATATCAGAGATTTTTTTTATATCATAAGGTGGCAAACGAGCGAGCGGCCACCTGAAATCGCTGCAATAGCGAAGTGACCGTTGCCCATAGACATACGCAATTGCATATGCGTTGCCTACCTTTAATCGACGGAGGAGAGGATGCACAGAAAGAAAATATTTTCCCCTTCCATGCATCCTTTCATCCGGAAAGTCCACTTTCACTTCCCATCCTTGCCTTATACAGAAAAGGATGGGAAGGGAAAGAGGACTAATTTTGAATAGAATATTTAAATAGAGACTCAAATACATATAAATACTACAGTTTTTACTCGCGACTTACTTCCTAAAGTAATATAAATTACCATTTAAAAACTTCAACATACTATTATATTTGTCACCATGTTTCCTCTATTATACGTAGAATCAAGAAAAAAAACAAGCTTTTATTATGTTCTTTTTAATTATAAGAACTAAAATTAAAAAAGAAAACAAACTCTTTGTCGTTTTATTTCAAAGTTCCTAGGTAACAAGTAATAGCGTTTAAGTTGCAGAGTTTTCAGTAAACGTTAATTAAACGTATCCTATGTGTTCTTCCAGATTCTGTTCTACATCTATGCCATTTTTTTATAAGAGAAGGGGGAAACAAGAAGCGGAAACATCAAGGTGTTCATTGAAATTTTGGTTAAAAAGGATTAATTAGCCTATGTGTTTATCCAGACTATGTTCTACATCTATGCCAAATTTCATCGAGATCAATGCAGCCGTTTTGGAGATACCTTAAAATAAATCCATCCATCCATACATCGAAATATACGCAAAAGATATTTTTATTGGAGCAAATACAAGCTTTTTTAATTAAGAATAATATGAGGTAACTCAGTTTATAAACATAGTTCAAACTTATTCACATTCAGAATTACACATAAACTACGGAACCTTGTGAGATATGCAAATTTAAAGTTCATAGATCGTACTTCCAGTGAAGATTAACGTTCGCCTGCTTTATAGGTGTTTGCTGAATCTGTTTACTACCAAATGTTTGAAACGTTCTCTGCACTGACAAAATATTTGTTAACTAGCTGTAGCCGATTCCTTCCGCGCGGATTAAAAAAAAAACTTAATTAATAACCTATGTATTCTTACAGGTATGTTCTATATCTATGCTAAATTACAGCGAATACCATGCAGCCGTTCTGGAGATACGTTCAAACAAACATCTATTCATCCATCTAATTATTCACATCGTCTGTATATAAAAGAAAGTCGTGTTAATTACACTATTTAAACTTAAGAACGGCTTTACCGATGTGGCTGAAAATTGGTGAAGAGGTAGCTTAGAGCCAGGTGACGGACATAGGATATTTATTCTTTTTTTTTCGAATTTATGCCTTGAAGAGCTTCTTTTTATTTAACTTACTAATATTATAAAAGGTAATGCTTAGATGGATGTGATGTGTTCTACACTAATTAAGTTTTTTTAATCCAAGCGGACGGAGTTGCGGTCGACAGCTAGTTTATAATATTAGTAACATATAAATCGATAAATTAGATAAAGCTTATAAGATATCTGCAAGTTACTACTTTGTTAGTTTAAAAGATTTTTAAATTTACACTTAAAAATAAATGAAAACATTTAAATGTAACGAAATGAACTTCTGAGAGTTGAAATTTTAATGTAAGTGTTTGTTAAACCTCGAGAAATCTCATTAGAAAGCGCCATAATACGAGTACCAGATAACCGCTTTTACATTTTACCAATTAAGTTTGTTCTTTTTTTATCTGATAGAGAAACCATATTTAAAATAGCATCGAATCGTATGTTATTATGCTCAATTTTCTAGTTAAAGTTTATTTGTAACTAAGTTTTTTTTGATCCAAAAAGATTATTTTTAATATGGTGCAATATAAATAAGTCGAACCGGGTGATTTAGACATAATGTATTCGCTTTGAAGCGATTCCTTAATAGACTTCAAAAATGTATAGAACTGACGCGCGATAATCACTTGACTTATCGAAAATAATTGTCAGCTCTAGCCCCGCTGGATAAGCGAGAAACCTTTATAAGCGAGATTCATTGTCCGATTTCTACAATATCTTTAAGCGGTAAACTAGGATTAGAGAGAAACGTCTAGAAGCGAGAAAAATATCTTGGTCCCTTACACTCTAGCTTATCCAGGTTTCTATACAATATTTTCTCTGTTTCAAAAGTTGCAACACAAAATACAATTAGGGCGACGGTAACGCGTAAAATAAAGTTCCATTTCGCTAAAATCAACGCGGTTTAAATTTTAACACGAAAAATTTCATTTTATGAAATCTTTTAAATGCTTTTAATTAACAGCACGAATTTTCCGTTTTAAGTTTAAAAATCAAAATAAGTGTTACAAATATTTTTATAGAAAAGAAAAAAAAACACTAAGTGATATTATTTATTCCCAGATATGTGCAGGTTGCATCACGATGTTTTCCTTCACCGTAAGAACGTCGGACAAATGTACATATGTAAATCGGAAATCGAAAAACACATGAATATCTGCATATATCTGAGAAGAAATTCAAACATACATATGTGTGAAGTCAACCAACCCGCTCTTGGTCAGCGTGGTTGAATATGGCCTAGTCACCCCTAACTTAGGGTAGGCTCCGAGCCCCTCAGTGGTGAAAACCACATTTCACCACCACCACCTCAGTGGAAAGATGTTTAAAATCGTTCATGTTCTACACCGATGTCACATAATCGCATTTCTAACATTAGTATAAAATTACTGCAACAAAACTAAGTTCCATTCGCTAAACATAAACAGTGAAATGCAATTACGATTTTATAAATGCAATATTAGCAAAGGGAAAATTTACTGCACAACTTCGCTTGTTACTCAAAACTGCGCGCTATTGAATTACTCGGTGATAAAGTTCGCCTTTCTGCTAAATGCAACTTGATAAATGAATATTCAGAGGAATGGGATACCTAGAAACTACTTTTGGTACGCGCTCCGCTAATGTACAGTCACAAACAACTTGTACACGTGTAGTTCCGAAAACTTTTGAGCTATTGGTACAGGCGAGTACAAAGTGTTTAATTGAAAAAAGCTGTTATTCGCGCGTTCACTATATGAAATGTTTGCAGTGCGTTTTTATTCAAAATATGCATGAAACCATGACGTATCGTAATCGTAACTTCGAAAAAATCGAAAAAGAAGAGTCACATATTCAGTTTAACTTACTGATATGTCCTATACTAGTTGTCGCCTGCGACTCTATTCGCACGGAGTTAAAACAGCCTATATGTTCGTCTACATCTGTGCTTAATTACATTTAGATCCGTTAAGCCGTTCCGGAGATAATTTCTAACAAATATACATCCATTTATATGAACTTTCGCATTTAAAAAATTATAAGATTACTATTTTTGACATTGAAATGTCTCTAATTGAGCTCAAATTCCTAATGTTTTAATCAATAAATTAACCAAAACATTGTGTAAATCAGAACGTTATTTTATTCATTACAAGCGCGTCTAGTTTAAAGCAATTAATCGCGAGTGGACCACAAAGTATCGGGCGGTGGTGAAATTAAATAAACACCTTCTGCCTCAATTAGGGATGTGTAATGCTTGTAAATCGCATCATATCGATAACGATTAATTCTCAAAAAAAAGTTATTCAAATTGTTTAAGTTTCTAACATTTCGTTAATAAAAGCCTTTTTAACTCATCATTACTATTATCTGCTATTTCAAATCATATAATCGCAAAAGAGTAATAAAATTTTAAATTAACTACAAAGTAATTATTTATTTATAGAAATAAACAGACATGATTACTTTTTTCCAATTAAATCCAGTAACTCTAGTGGTGTAACAAAACAGCTATAATAAATTAAAAACGATTTATCGATAACTGTAATTAAGTTTCTGATTGGCACATCCCTAATCAGACGCTTTGACAAGTGGTGGCGACACAAATTGCAATTTACGCGATGACATCGCCTTAAATGAGGCTTCGCTTACTAAAATCAACTCAGGTTAAATTTCATGTTAAAATTCCATTTTAAAAATTGCGTTACATACTGTAATTAATTTTTGTGAAATTTTCTCCCATAAAGTGAATTTCATCAAAGGCTACATGAACGAAGCTGATAAAAAGTTTACCTACTTTAAGAAATGACTACTAATTTTAGTAAATTCATAGTTAATTGTGTTAAAAACGTTATAAAATGTTCAAATAATGTACCTACTTTATAACCTAAGCAGTAAAAACTAATATTGATATATTAAATAAGTATTATACATACGTAAGTATGACTGCTACAAAGGTTAAGAAAGACCAAAGAAAGTACGTATGGATTGTGTGAAAGAGGATATGCGTAAGAAGGTGATATATTCAGATATAACGGCTGGTACAGACGTATGGAGGAGTACATACTGTGCTGACCCTCCGTAGAGTAAGGGCAGGTTGATGATGACATAAGTATAATACTCCAGAGATGATGAATACAAAAAAAATGCCAACAATATCTCTCACAATTAAACAAAAAAACATCACCCTTATAAAGGCATTTAAGCGGGAGAAAAACAATGCAAAATTACTGGCAACTTTTACAAGTAATTTGTAATGCAAAAAAAAATACATGTTCATAAAAGTTTTGACTTGAATAAAAAACAACTTGTCTACTAATAACAACCAAGTGTAACACAGCTGATGAGTTTTCACGTTACGTCGCCGTATCGTTGCGATCTTCCTTTAACTTTCGGACCATTTCACCGCCTCAAAAAGGCTTCCTTTTGCTTTAAGCATCCTTTTCCTTCCTCAAGATAAAAGTATTGTTTGCGCCCTAATGAGTTTCGTTTAAATGCTCTCCTTTTTATTTCTCTTTTGGCTTATTTTCGTTAATTCAGGCCTGGCAGAAAATAGATTTTTTTTCTAGTACGTAAACTTGTTTAACGTACATGTATCAAAAAATTGGGTGAAATTTTTTTTTCAATTAATATACAAAATATTTAGCTCTTTAAGCTAAAATAACGGTATACTTTATTAATATTTAGTTAAATTACAAGTAAGACATATTATTACATTTGTATATTAATTTGCTATCGCCCGAAGCTCCGTCTCTGCGGAATTAAAAAAAACTTAGTAAGTAGCCTATGTGTTCTTTGCCAAATTTCATCAACATCCGTTTAGCCATTCCGGATATACCTTCAAATAAACATCTATCCATCTAAACTTTCGCATTTATAATATTAGTAAGAAACAAGATAAATGTAAGTTAGTATCCTAGAAAATAATCAATGTTTTACTCAAAGTAAAACTTCAATATACAAAAGTCGTCGCTTATAGTTTGTAAAATATTTAAGCTATATTTTATCTTTTAACGTTCGCTTCATAAAACAATGAAGTGAGTTCACTGACTCCGCGGAATTTTATTATAGGGAACAGATAGTTATTTTCGCTTCGTACACTTTTCAATGCGCACCCAATTTTTAAAATGAACCAGCCCATGGTCTAAGCAAACCATTTAGCACCTTACTTGACTTACCAGGAAATCAAGTCTAATGTAGGGCAAACTCTACGTTTCATTTTGTTTTACCTATATCTTCGAGACATATTTCACTTTGGTTTCACAATTTCCTCCGAGGCTGTATAGCTGTATAAATGCGAATGTTTAGATGGTTTAATGAATGTTTGTGTGTAGGTATCTCTCGGATCTTTACAATTTTTTTTACAGATATAGAACATAGTCTGGAAAAACACATAGGCTACTTATTAAGTTTCTCATCTTTAATTGCGAGCGACAGCTAGTTTAATCTATGAAATTTCTTGAGACTTGAAAGTAAGGAAAGTTTTTTTTTGAATATTTTATGGTCACATCAAAAAACACAGTTTTCTTTGTATGTTTGCGGCTGAGCCTAGTAACAAAGCAACGCTGCGGGCTATTTGCTCCATTAAGCGTATGTCATGAGGATCATCCTACATACGTGAGGTGTTTAGCAGAATGTTTTCGTTTAAAACAACACGATGTTCTTGTACTTATTGTTATCATTTTAAATATTACTATACTGATAAAGAAAACCAAACTCTTTGGCTCTTACAGCAGCGTAAGGCAGAAAAAAGTGCGGCGCTAAGCCGCCATATGAGAAAAAATATCACACCATTTTATTATTACGATCTATCTTTATTTTTCAAAATGACTTATATATTTTAAAAAACATATTATTGACATTTTCAAAATATTTATAATTTACTAGAGAACATCGGTGGCTCAGGGGTCAAGCACTTAACTTGCAATCTAGAGGTCCTGGGTTCGAATCCCAACATGTACCAATGTGTTTTTCGATTTCCGATTTACATATGTACATTTATCCGACGTTCTTACGATGAAGGAAAACATCGTGATGCAACCTGCACATATCTGAGAATTAATTCAAAGATATGTGTGAAGTCAACCAACCCGCACTTGGCCAGTGTGGTTGACTATGGCCTAATCACTCTTAACTTAGGGTAGGCTCCAAGCCCCTCGGTGGGGACGTATAGTGAGCTGATGATGATGACTAGAGAACTCACTCCTCTAGCCTTTCAAGGCTCGCATGATTTCTTTTCGATGGTAGCATGAGTTTCCCCTCTCTTATTCTCCTGTTAGTTATGTACTCAAAATATATAATATACAAACATACTGAAATGCTGTTTATATTGTGATATTGATCACAATGCTTGTCATCGAAATTACCAAGTTCTGAAAGTTAATTAACGTACAGCGGCTTGTTTGATGTTCGCCTCCATCAAGTTTCATCATGGCGCCGTATTAAGTTACGTGTTTACTTCGGTTTCGAGAAATGTATATAAAATTGATTTTCCACTTCAAAATGTATACAGCAATCAACCCACAGAGTTAATTGATAAAAGTAAAAGGATTAAATAAAGTCGGATGGATATGGTTTTGTACAATTTATCAGTAAATCAAGTCAGTAAATTAACAATGGGAGTGTATGTACTGTCAGGGCTATTCGCTGTACTTCAAGTGTAGTTCCCTAGTTACTTTCAGTGAGACAAAATTCGCTCCCATTTAAAAAGCAATTCATGTATCACTCACCGACCTTTTCAGCGTGCAGACATTTAAAAGTTGCGTCCTATTGGAAATCGTTTTGCGTCATTTTCTCAATACTTAGAGTATTCAAAGGACTGTTACTTTTATGGTGTACCGACAATTTCTCCGATTGTACTGTAAAGCCTCAAATAACATACACACATTAAAAAAAACTTAGCAATCTGTAGACATAGTTAATATAATCTTAAAATGTGTCTTCTTAATTAAAATATGCGTTTTTATTTTCTAATTGATTTTAAATAAAACCTTTAACATGCAATCTGTCCAAAGTTTAATTTTAGGTCGGTGTAAAATAATATTGAGAGACCAACTCATTTGAATATACAATTGTAAATGGCAGAGTTCTAATTAATATACAGTTACAAAATAAATCAAATTAAACAACCCGAGTTTCGTAGAAAGTTTTGTTTATCAAAACAATTCAATCACAGGTTTTCATAGAAAACGTTAATTTAATTATATTAAAGCTAGAAATTATAATTTTCGATAAGTAACAGTTGGTTTCTAAGACTAAAATCTCTGTATAAAACATATCGTCATACCTGTCATTGTCTTTGTAAAACAGAAAAAGCAATAAGTTTTAAGCGGTGATTTTGGTTTTGGAAACCACCGGTAACTTTCACTTATTTTTGTTTTTCTTCATAGTTCAAAGGTCCAAAGGTCAAAGGTTCTTCATCATATTGGTCTAGGTTGCGGGAGTGCACTGTATGCGGGCGGCACAGGACCGAGCATTGCGGCAATCGATAGGGCAGTCCTACATCCAGCAGTGGATGAATTTAGGCTGATTATGATGATGATGATGATAAAGGTCATAATCATTTAGAATTCAAATTTATGTAAAAAGATTAGAAATCAGACATTCAAAGCGACAGGACATTTGCATTTCTTAGCATTGTAGATCTACAACTACCGTTACCGTGTTTTAATTCGTTACTAACGCCATCTATTGCCTACAAAACATCACTAGAATTAAATGCTTTAATTTTTATAGTATTAATTAAAAAAATGTAAACTTATTTCAGTAAAATAAATTCAATTGATCCAGCGTACTCATGAATAGAGAACACATCGGGAGAAGTGTGTTCGTACAAAGCGAAGTCGAGTATGCAATTGTCCGAGAATTTCGGAACAGATCGGAGCTGCTAAAATATGCAGGAGCAATAAGCGATCGTTCCAATATTAATGGAATTCAGTAAAGTTCCAAGGGGAAACTACTAGTCAATGCACATACCGAATCGAAGAGTTCAATATTCATTATCATTTATAGAATTAATTTTATTATCTATTTTGCATCATACTTAATACTAATATTTTTTTTATATCTTACTAATATTATAAATGCGAATGATTAAGTGGATGGACGTTTGTTTGAAGGTATCTCCGAAAGGGCACAACTTATCTTGACATGTAGAACGAAGACCGGAAGAAGACATAGGCTACTAATAATCTTTTTTAATTCCACGCAGACGGAGTCGCGGGCGACAGCTGGTTTGTAATAAAATTACGAGAAAGTCTGACCACAAAGCCAGGGCTAAGCTTATTCTAATGTTAGCTTAGTATTTCTAATTTCTACACATTAACATAACATTTAAAATTCAATCTTTCAACCACATCACTTGACATCAGATGGGATCATGATGAAGCTGTAGATCATTGAAAATAAAATAAAATGAAAAAAATCACATTTCCTAAGAAGATTCCTTTACAATCCGGTTGGCCATAATTAATTGTGCTAAGTACGGCATTTAAATCTTTAAAATTAAGCCAAAAGAATTGAATTTGACGTTGAAAATAAAAATAAAAGTTCAACAAAACTATAAATTCTAAATGGCAAAAGATATTTCCGTTGTTTTACTTAGATATTACAACAAAACAAAGCCTTATTTGCACTGATAGTTGAAGTTTGTAGACCATTTGTAAGTAATGTTTAGGGACGACAATAAAGATTCCTACTGCAATTCTGATGTTGATATCTTATCAAAAGGGCAATACATTTATATTTATCTTAGTATGGTATGTTTCCCTCATTGTTTTTTATACAAATTGCATTTCTTTCATACTTTTCTAAACTCGAGAGACTAGTCGTTGGCAAAATGGTAAACTCAGTGAGCTGACGGCCGCGTTCGCGATCTAATACCAGTCCCACTCACCCTGAAAAAGGGCCCCCGATGGGTTTAAAACTAGTCGGTGCCGCCACGGACATATATACGTGAATGTTTAGCCGTTTTTATATAAGTTTATAATATTGTCTCACGAAAGTTTGAATAATTTAATAGGGCATTGGCATTTGGAAAAGCTTAGTAAGGGTTTCCTTTAATGAAAAACTCGTACAAAATTATTCTATCGCCCATATTTTTCAACCTCTTAAGCTTCGTATAAACCTAAATTTTCTTTATGAAACAATCACAACTAAGGCTTGTGATAAATTTATAAACGACACAAACCTCTTTACATCACTTCGAAAAAAAAATTTTCATTATTATCGCATTAAAAAAATAATATGCGTCAATCAGCCAGGTATAAAAAACTTAATTAGTGTAGCCCACCCATCCATACACATCACATCCGCCTAAACATTCGCATTTATAATATAAGTAAGTTAAATAAACAGCGGCTCTTCAAGGCATAAATTCGAAAAAAAATGAATAAATAGTATCCTATGTCTGTCTCCTGGCTCTAAGCTACCTCCTCACCAATTTTCAGCCATGTCGGTAAAGCCGTTCTTGAGTTATAAATAATGGTACTAACACGACTTTCTTTTATATATATATTTATTCGAAAGTGACTGATGGAAAATTATATAAAATGAGTAGTCATTTTAGACTAAGTTCATCTTTTGGAAGTGGATATTTCCAGATCAGTATTTCATAAATATTTCTAAATTCCACGCTATAAAAAATACAAAGTTAGTTAAATGTACTCGTACATATAGGACTGTAGCCATGTATCAACACAAAATATACACGCGGGGGACGTCGGACACTATCACTGTAATGGAACAAACAGCTCGAAGCTAAATGCTTTGTTGCTGGTTATTTGTAGGGGACAAGATACTGTCGGTTCATTTTCAAACAGCGTTAAATGCAAAAAGAGAGAGAAAGAGATAGCAGATTTATAACGCGACAAAAAGAGATGAAAAAGAAACAATGATCGAAATACCTTATTGTTTTTTTATATTATAAGGTGGCAATCGAGAAAACGGCCAGTTGAATTCGTCGGAATTCGAGGTGACCGTAGCCCATAATTACGCCTTCCGCGCGGACGGAGACGCATGCGATAGTTAGTAAGTAATAAAAATATTAATTTACATAATAATTAATATTCATAAAATTCATAAATAATTTTTAAACTTTACGGAAATAAAACCTATTTGTAAACTTTGTTATAATTTAAAACTAAACGTTGCCTCTTGAAAATTTTTCTCAACAACTTTTATTGCGTTGCATTACTTTTATCGTTTGGTTTTCCGTACTAAGCAGTTCTCGCTAAAGAAAGTTTATTATGGCCAAGAAAGTTTATACTTGGAAAAGGAAGTTTTTCAAGTATTTGATATATGAACAATAAGTAGCTTTTTATTAATATGTTTTTCAACATTTTCATTTAAAGTTGTTTCATCATCAGCTCATTATACATCCCCATTGCGGGGCTCATACACAAGTTAAGAGGTGTCTAAGCTATATCCAACCACGCTGCCCTAGTGCGGGTTGACTTCACAGATATCTTTTGAATTTCATCGCAGATACGTACAGGTTGAATCACGATATTTTCCTTCCTCGTAGAAACGTCGGATAAACCTACATATGTAATGGGATTCGAACCCAGGACCTGTAGATTACAAGACAAATACTTAACCCCTGAGCCACTGACATTATTTTTGTTCATTACCATTATTTTTGTGTCATTTTTAAAACTAAAATTTTCATAGTACCACATATCAATCCAATAAAGAGATGAAGACATAAATCCATCAAACATTTTTTCCTATTCTTTTATCTTTTCTTTTATTAGATTACATCAAATCAGTTCCAGACTCGTCAGATATCTGATTTGAAATACAGAATTTCAGAACAAAGAGGTTACCTATTTGCATAACTTTACGTTCAGTTCAATTGAATCAAATGAAACATATTCCAGAAATGCGGCTTCTGTTATAATTATTTTATTCAATAACTAACTTTTACTACGGCTTTATCCACTCGGAATTAAAAAAAAAAACTTAATTAATAGCCTACATGTTCTTCTCAACTTTGTTCGACATTTTAATATTATAAATGCGAATGTTTGGATGAATGAATGTTTGTTAAAATGTATCTCCAAAACACCTCTATAGATCTTGCTGAAATTTGGCATAGATGTAGAACATAGTCTGGAAGAACACACAGGCTACTAATTAAGTTTCATTTTTAATACCTTGCGGACTGAGTCACGTGCGACAGCTAGTTAGTGTAAAAGATAAAATTTTCAATTGACAAAAAATCTCTCACAATAATTAAAATAAACATTTAAATTCTCATTTCAAAATTTAAGTGCATTCATTTAATTAAAAAGTACACCAAACTAATTAAGTAGTCTAAATTTAAATTTAGTTTACCAAATTTCATCTACACTTTACCCTTAACTTGAAATGAAATGTTAATTATGCAGAACTATCTACAAACTCTGTGTTTTGTTACATAATTTTCTTTCAAATTAAAATTATACGACTCAATTAGTAATTAAAACTAATTAACATGAATAAAATTAATAATGAATACTTGCGAAGATTATTCAATTAAAAATAATTAATATTACATAAGAAATAAAATATTAGATACGCTACGGTTATCTTTACGTTCAATGGCAGCCGACATGATGACAATCGGACTGACAAGACCCGAGACCAAACGTAGAGCACAAGACAGAGCGAGCTGGCGATGCACTGTGGACACCCTCTGTCCCACTATTGAGACATAGGACATTATACGTTGCCAATTATTCGACGGAGGAGGACACGCAAAAAAAGACAATATTATCCCTTACTTTGTGTTCCTCCTGTATCATATCCTTTTCAGAGGAAAATATTAGTAAGAAGTCGGCCTCTGCCTATCCATATTACTTCTTACTAATATTATAAATGCGAATGTTTAGATGGATGGGTGTTTAAAAGTATCTCCACAACGGCTGAACGGATCCGGTTAAAATTTAGCATAGACGTAGAACATAGTTTGGAAGAACATATAGGCTCTAATTGTTTTTTTTTAATTCCGCGTGGACTGAGTCGCGGGCGATAGCAACTTAAATTAGGCTTCTGGAAAAGTCAACTATAACTATGAAACTATTAATGTCTCTCGAATATTCCAAAAAGCTTTCTAATTAAGAGATCCTTGATGTTAATTAGCATTTAGAAGGTTGTTTTGTTTACGATCGTGTTTCATTACTGATTATTTGATTTCATGGCTTCGTTGTACCTAATTAAAATAGACATATAACTAGCTGTTCCTTCCAACTTTGTGTATATATATACATACATATATAGATCAATTGTTGTTCGTGTTAAAACTAGAGAATGACTGAACCGATTTATCTTATCTTGGTCTTGAAATGTTCATGAAGGTTTAAAAGGTGAGAATTTGAATAATTGCCGGGAACGAAATATATTCTTTTTTAATTCCGTGCGGACCGATTCGCGGACGACAGCTAGTGTATGTATAAATATTGAATCGCAAAACGTATTTCCAACCAGTACTTCATAATTGAATATTGAATTATGAGGCGGTAAAGTTGCAGCGGCAGTTCCATTGATTGTAAGTGAATAATTCAATATTCCGCTTCGAGGTTGTTGAGGAGCTAATTGCAACTTGTGTTCCTGTGGGATACTTTGATAGTATAATCCACCGAAAGATTTAGTACGGAGATAGAAGATAGAAAACTATTAAAACTGTATATTTTCTACTGTATTAGGATATACTTTTCTTATTACTCTTTTAAACTTAATTATTTCCAGCCATGTTCATCTCAGACAATCACCCATGTTTTTCAGATGAGTAATTATGACATAAGATAAACTTCATCTAACTATATTCTCATGTATAAACACATCGTCAACACCATCATTATCTCTTACAAAACAGATATAATAATATGTTTTAAATAGTGATTCTGAAACATACTATAAATAAATTGCGATTTACCCCAAAATTATAATTCAAGATTTTAGAGCTCATAATTTTACCAATTTGACGTGAATTATTAAAAACAATTCCTGATCCGAGAGCGGAGTTGTGACCGAATTTAAAGTTTTCGCATATTCCATTCATTAGTGCAACTCTGAACTCATTGCGAGCATTCGTTAAGTCTTTTGTTGGTTCGACATTTTCGACCTTCAGAAGAGATATATCATTAATTTAAATTCATCATTTATTCAACAGAATAGAGTGATAAATAACTTAATGATATCGCATATACTTATTATATTATGACTAAGAACTAGTTGTGGCCTGCGACTGCGTCCGCACGGAATTAAAAAGAACCTAATTATTAGCCTGTGTTCTTCGCAGGGCAGCTGGCAAGAGCTGGATGAGAGTGGCCGAAGATCGTGCTCAGTGGCGTGCCATGGGAGAGGCCTATGTCAAGCAGTGGACTAATATAGGCTGATGATGATGATGTTCTCCCAGGCTATGTTCTACATCTGTGCCAAATTTCACCAAGATCCGGCTCAACGGCTCAACGCCGTTCCGGAGATACTTCTTAGCAAACATCCATCCACCCATCTAACCAAACTTTCGCATATATTATTATAGTAACATAGGTGACAGGGAAATAGAGAGAAAGGAAAAAGGACATTATGCTTATGCTATCTAACCCTGACTTTTTACCGAATACCTGATCAAGTATATGTTGTTATGATTGTTTCTTGTTGGGCCGCTCGACCTACCGATCGAATTGTCCAACAGCAAAGGAAAACTAGTTGTTATATGTTTTTACACAGAGAACGTGGGCTGAGGAACATTATTTTGCACAAATATTTTAGCAGTAGGTAACTAATAATTACAAGCGTATTAAAACACATCTAATAAGCTTAATATTATTATATGAAGTCTATTAATTTAAAGATTTAAAAACTAAGCGCGACACAACACTGGCCGAGTTCCAACCGCATTGTGTATTTTTTTCTTTAAATCAGAAAATCCTTTCCATTCCGTTGAACGCAAGACACTTTAAACCGAAGTAGATGTATTTCATAATTAATTATAAATATTAGAGATTTCATTGTACAATTTTAATAATTACGTTAAAACCCTTAGTGAACATTTAATAAGAGAAATATACGCTAAGGAAGTCTATGTGACCATTTAATAACTTATTACAGCAGTTCATCAAATCTCATTAATTGTTGATGTTCACCTATTTTCAAACACCTGTATATAACCAAATAAACATCCTGTATATAACCAAATAAACATCCTGTATATAACCAAATAAACATCCTGTATATAAAAACATAATTATTATCCTTGAGTACAATCTTTTGTTTCCATTCATTGCGAATGTAAAACAAAAAAAATTGCATTAAAATTTCACACCATCTTGCTCGTTCTCTCGATGCAAGTGAACATACGAGACATTCATTCATTCACTCGTATACCATTCAGTCATTCAGTATTCCGGTCGGTTGTTCTTTTTACAATGCTCAGTTGCTATTCATTTAAATATAGTAATGAGCTCAGAGTATTCGCTTGCCAACAAAAACAAAAGAATAGAGGCAGAACGATGGCAGAGGTATTTTGAGTTGACAATTTTTTTTGTATATGAGAATAAACAGCGTACTCGTAGTAATGTCATGAAATATTCAAAAAAAGGAATTGAATTGGGGATGTTTTGTAAACAAACTTATAATGTGGTCCTAAAATTTTCTTGAATGTTAAGTAACTTGTTCTTCTTGGTTTAAGCTTCACGCTAATGTTTTAGGACAAATATCTTAGATTTCTTGACAGATAAGTTAACATAGGTCTACTTTAAAAAAGACTGTAATCCAAACTTACCTATTTCGAAAAACGTCACAACTGCAAGCAATATCCAGATGAAACGCATCGTTACTCTGAAACAATAATATACATATTACTAATATTATAAATGCGAAAGGGTGTATGTATGGATGGGGTGTTTGTTAGAAGGTATCTCTTGATAAGTAAGTAAGATCTTGATGAAATTTGGCACAGATGTAGAACATAGCCTGGAAGAACATATAGGCTACTTTTACTTTCGCTGCTTTTTTTTAATTCCGTGCAGACAGTGTCGCGTGCGACATCTATTATTTTACTTAATACAAACATAACTATTGCAAAATAACAAATGAATTTGCAATAAAGCGTATCAAATATTGCGAACAATTTTTCATGTCAGCTTATCGGACGTTTTTAATCGAAACTGAAAACAAGTTGCAGATTGGAACAACATGTTTTGCATTGAACAAGTTCGACCTAAATATGTCATAACTGGGCGAAATGTGTGGGTCAACCTACCACATTACGTAAACCTAAAAACAAAATATAAATAAAGTTGCAAGTAATTTTTTAAAGAGTGACAGATTTAACAACGCATTTTAAAAAGTAAAAGTTACAACTAAACTCAACTGATGTCACACTTCTAAACATATTGTTTTCTCACTTTTTGGGAAGTAAATGAAAAGACAATAATATTATATGTTCAACTAATGTCTTTCGAATCCATAGATTCTCTATCAATGTTCCATCGGGAAACTACCATCATCCCTTTCATTACCTTTCACACAAACATAGACGAATATATTTTTCAAGTATTGCAGCAGTGGAATTCTACTGTTAGAAATATATCTTGATAATTACTATGACAAATTGAGTATATATTTAAAACTTCAAATAACTTATACGTACATTCAAAAGGAGAAAACATCCTGTAAAATATACAATGTTCGTCTTTCTATTCAACTTTTACTTTAATACAACTTGAGACAGTTCCTTGAAAACGTTCTGAGGAAACTTTTAACTTGCTTCTCTATTGTTAATATTGGAATGGTTATTTCAACATCTTTTGATATCTTACATTATGTTCTCACAACATGTCATTTTTATCCGGCATACTTGAATTATGATCTATGCTTTCGTTTCCTCTCGTTGTAATTGTAAATGACGACGATGAGACTCAGTGGCGATGAAAAGCCTCAAGGATTATGATACAATGATAATGATGATGAGACCTTATGATACTCAATGATAATGGTGATACTCAATGGTGGTGATGAGTCCCAATGATAATGATAACATTCATCATATGTTTATATTTATAGTTAAACCTAGTCGTATATCGTTAACGTTTACATCAGCCTATCGGAAGATTTTCCCGCACCTCTACACAGAGCGAGATCATCGTAATTTGGCTAAAAAGTTGGTTGCAGATTCGTTTATCGCTTAGTATATAAACCGGCGTTAGCTATCGGGAAACTCTTGCAAATTTATTCATGAGGTGTTGATCGTACTCGTTGGATACGAGACCTCAGTTTTATTATCGTGTTTACGCCGATACGGCCGAGCGATCGGATTAGATGCCGCTTTTTGTTTTACGGTAGCCTTGATGTAATAATTTGAGCATTTATTTTTTTCTATCTTATAAAATAACATGCATGATTTAATAAAAAAAAAACTATAAGACTCTTCAGAATCAGAGTAGCTGTTTAATCTTACGAATATTATAAATGCAAATGTTTAGATGGATATTTGTTAAAAGGTATCTCTCGAACGGCTGCATGGATGTCGCTGAAATTTAGCATAGATATAGAACATGGTCTGTCAGTTCATATAGGCTACTAATTAAGTTTTTAATTCCGCACAGAGTCGCCGGAAACAGCCAGTTTGTTATTTTATTTTTGCATTAATTGAACTTCGTTAAATGAAATTTTACGTCCAATTATTTTTTTGCTTTGATAAATAAAAAAATAAAGGATGAAATTAAATCATTAGCACGTTGCCAGAACAAGTAAAATATTGTACAAATAAATTGACTACGAGTCAAAATATAACAAAAAGGGAACTTGTCCTTTTATAACAAACGAGTACCTACGTCAAAAATATTGGCAGATGGCAATCCGCGGAAAAAATTGAGGTCCCCATTATTGATAAATGTGTCTCCTTGGTAACACACCGGCCTACTTTGTCATTCGTATTTCGAGACCCAAAAGATTTTACGAGGAATACATTGACAGCATCGGTGTTATTAAGTCGACGTCACTTCCATGTAATATTATATTCTTTATTAAAATAGATTTTATACGACGATTATCGAGAAATTTAAATACTTATGTGAAGTGAACACGCACTGGGTCAGTGTGGTACCTAGAAACTTAGAGTAGCCTCCAAGTCCCTCAATGCAGACCTATAGTGAACTGATGATGTTATGCTACTACGAGTGACCACCGTACTCAGAGACCTATCTTAGAATCGTACAATGGTTACCAAAACAGGCACTTAGTGTATATTTATCAAAATCAAATCTGCACTAAAGAACTCTGAACGCGGCATTGATACCATACAATCCCGATATTCAAATCCTCGGACATAGAACATCTATTGACGCTTTACAAACATATGAACTTACTTATTTTAAAGGAAAAATCTGGGTAGACCCTCGTGGTCACAGTAGACCTGACCTGATCAAGGAATTTCACAATAGCGGAAAATATAATTAATACTCAACAAGACAAAAGCTTACAAGAAAAAGTATGAAAATTTCTAATTAACAATATCGCATTGTATGCATATAATTGTACAAAATTGAGAAATCATTTATCTCTCTTGTGGTTTGATTTCAGGTATTGGTATTAATATTATCGTATAGGAAGACCACAAATATGTTTGGAGAGCATGTCTCGGCTCTGGGGAAATTATCCGTGTGTACAGAATACATGCAGCTTGATTTATTACTGCAAAATATGAATATTTCCAACATTTTATTATACGTTATTTTGATATGACAATAATTCATCGCACAATAAAACGGACGTCAGCTAAATATTGACAAAAAAGTTAACGCATTTTTTTAAATTACGAATTTCATATCACATGTAGATTTAGCGGTAAAAATAAATTATAATATTTATTTTATACTAGCTGTCGCCCGCGACTCCGTCCGCGCGGGATTAAAAATAGATGTTGCCCGATTCTCAGACCTACTCAATATGCTCACAAAATTTCATGAGGAACGAAAATTGTGACACGAGAATTTCATATATAAAATAATATAAATGTTTAAAAATTCTTTCGATAAATTAAAATTAAAAACAAAAGACGATCCAATCGCAAACTTAAGCGTGGGTTTCCACCGCGGAAACATCTTCATTAAAACATATTATATTATATTATTACTATAATAGATCTACAATATACTCTAATACTATTACAGGTCTTTCTTAATAATAAGAGGACATTTTTTTAGATCACAAGGTGGAAAACGAGCTAGTAGCTATTGTAGAACGAGCCACCCGAAATCGCTAAAATAGCGAAGCGACCGTTGCCCATAGACATACGCAATTGCGCATCCTGAAAATCCACTTCCACTTCCCATTCTTTCCTTACAAGAAAAAGGTTGGGAAATTAAATTGTAGTAACATTAAGCCTCAGGTACGCAACATGTTAATGTTTCGGCAGTGAAAATCCACGGTTATTTTCTTAATCCTACAAACGTCTTGATTTGAATCATAATCATTAGTAAAGCAATAAGCCGTTCCCGACTAATCGTTGTTATAATTGACTATTTAGCTTGTAAATTGCTTGAAGGGGATTAAATCGATTTAGAACTGAATATAATAGCAACATATACCTACATCTATAGATCTACTATAGCTGGCCGCGACTCCGTCCGCGCGGAATAAAAAAAAACATAGTTAATAACCTATGTGTTCTTCCAGACTATATTCTATACGTATGCCAAGTTTTATCTAGATCCGTTCAGCTTTTTGGATATTCAAACAAACATCCATTTATGTAATATACCTAAACCGGAGTACCGAAATACGAAAAAAGTCCTTCGAAGACCTTTTGTTGGAGGTAAATTCCCTTAGTGTTGTCATCCACAATCATCATCAGCTCACTATATGTCTCCACCGAGGGGCTCGGAGCCTACCCTAAGTTAAGGGTGATTAGGCCATAGTCAACCACGCTGGTCAAGTGCGGGTTGGTTGAGTTCACATATATCTTTGAATTTCTTTTCAGATATGTCCAGTATCACGATGTTTTTATTCACCGTAAGAACGTCGGATAAATGTACATATGTAAATCGGAAATTGAAAAACACATTGGTACATTTTTGATAATTCGAATGAAGGACCTGCAGATTGCAAGTCAAGTGCTTGACCCCTAATCCACCGTCAATTTGATAATTATAAAAAATGTATAAAAAAATGAAAATGTTAACAAAGAAATTAAAAAAATAAAATAGTAATATCTTGATTAAAAAATTATTGACCAAACAAATAATACTAATTATTTCCATTAATTTTAAACTTTAGCTTCAAACTTATTATCAAAATTTTATATGCCGCAAACAATTTTTAAAATGCATGAAATATAACAAAATTATATAAATGCAGAAAAATTAACTATAAAGCCATATTCATTTAAGTAAAAAACAATAATATTTCACAGCTCGTAGTGCTCTATTATTAATATTACATATTTTATAAAAAAAATGAAGTAAAGTTAACGAGCTACTTTTGCTTGTGCCTTGTCTTGAAGCGTTTAAAAAAATAACAGTGTAAAAGCTCTACATCTACGGATACAGACTTTGTGTATTTCTTACAATGTCTATGTCAATGTCAATGTATGTCACTAATTATATAGACAATTTTAAAGTTAAATAATGTACACCTAATATTACAAACTTTATATGAATAGTCTTAAATCTAAATAAATAAAATATTTATATTTATCCGACGTTCTTACGGTGAAGGAAAACATCGTGATGCAACCTGCACATATCTGGCCCGCATTGGGCCAGCGTGGTTGACTACGGCCTAGTCACTCTTGATTTAGGGTAGGCTCCAAGCCCATCGGTGGGGACGTATAGCGAGCTGATGATGATGAAATAAAATATTAAAAATGAATAATTAACTAAAATATATTAACAAAAGGAGTCCCTTTAGGCAAGGTTCCGAAGATACTGGCAGTGTTAAAAAAATTATGTATCGTAATATTACGAATAAGATTAATAAATAAATAAATAAAGATTTCAATATGATGGCATCACCAGAAACAATATGCAAGTACTAATAAAAATAATTATCAACTTACCAAACAAAAATTAATAATTAAAGTCCCATAAATATTTTACACACAAACAAATAGAGTAATATAGTTTTCATTACTAATGTTCAAACAGAAAACAAACTTAAAAACAATCATGTTATTACGACGAACTATGATTCCCGCCAAATACGAATAGAGTCACAAAGACGTCCACTCCCTAGGAAAGACCGGGCGTCACTGGCCTATCCCGCTGTTCCCGCTACTGGGGAAGCTGCGAAGCTGCAAATGATAGCATGTTCGAAGTTTGAAAAGTTGTGGCGGGACTACAGTGATGAGTGAAGCGGAAAATTGTTATATGCCAGTAACAGTGTCTTAACTTCAAAGAGTTTATTATAATGAGGTTGGATATGAAATAATTAATTAATATTGACTTGAATACAAGTATTAAAGAAAAAAACTTTGTCATATAAGAATTGATTCATTTAACACTAGCTGTCGCCCGAACTCTGTCCGCGCGTAAGTAAATAAAAACTTAACTATTAGCCTATTTTCCAGACTATGTTCTACATCTATGCCAAATTTTATCGTGATCCATGCAGCGGTTCTTAGATACCTTCCAACATACATCCAAATATTCGCATTTATAATATTAGTAAGATTGATCTGCTTCGCTTACTAAGGCTCTACATAAATGACATTAATCCTAACCTTCTTTGAATGATTTTTAAAACAATATTGTGTTGAATAAACTTTATTTTAAATATGGATTAATTGTAATTATCCATATTTATTTCGTATATTTATTTGAATAAAACGTCTACATGAGAATTTTTTAATAAATTAATTTATTATAATTAATTATTTTCAGTGAAACAGCCCCTTAAAACCACGTGACAGCGTTTTGGCGCGATATTCTACATTCATTGAATTATAAATTCACGAGACACGAACAAAATTAAATCGGTCCTGTTATACGGAAATTGAATTCGCATCTATTCTCCTTTTTACATTGCAATTTAAATTCTATAAAACACATTGAATTTAATCAGTTAATGTTATAATGTATTATTTTACTAAATGTCGTTAGCGATTCCGATTGCACAAAATTTTAAAAAAAGACACACTTAGTAGCCTATGTGTTCTACCAGAGATCATCGGCCAACCAAAATGCCGCTGGCGAGGCGCCGTAGAGCTGGGCCTACAGAAGCTACAAGCGATGGACTGGCAGGAGAAGGCTCAACGCAGGTGATTTTGGCGTTCTCTTGTGACGGAGGCCAAGACCGACATTGGGTTTCTGCGCTAGCGGAGTAAGTATATGTTTTTCTAGACTATGATGTTCTCCACCTAAGCTAAATTTCATCAAAATCCGTCCATCCATCCGAAGAACATGACTAACTGTTGGAATTATGTATTTACTTTTCTTAAGAAAAACATCTTACACAAAATAGGAAAGAAATGTAAAATGAATTTGGCTGTGAACCAAAAATCTCATACTAATTTTAATATAAATTGTCGATTGATAGCGCGTCACAAATATTCGTCCTAGGCCCTTGAGATGTCACAATTACGGTGACGGGAAAATAAAATCTTCAAAATAAATCAACCGACTATACAAACGACGGCCTCCATAAATTATCTTCGACATTTTTTTCTGGGATCCCAAGACTCAGAAATCTACATAAAGTTACATCATTAAAATCACAGTTGGGTCGAGAAACTTTCGATTCGTAATTCCTGAAATGATTACCAAGTTTCCTACCAAACTTAAATCGACTTGCCTTGTACTGTTATACAAATATTTTATTTGCTGCTAGTAAACTCCGTGTCAGAGTAAATTAACACTTAGTACTATAAACTTAAGGTTCATAGGTTTGTTTTGGATATTTGGTATGACGTCACTTGTAGGTGCTTTGTGGAAAAGTGACATTGACAAATACCCAGCGGACTAATGATTTGTAAAACGTCGTCGGTTAAGTTCTATCGGCTTGGCCTTTGAGTAATGCTAAGTAAATGTTGATTTATCTTTCAAGGCAATTTCTTTTGTGATGAGACAATTTTATCTTTGGATTCATCACGGACTTGTCTTTAACTTTTCTATGAATGCTTGATAAAAAAAAACATTTTTGTTTCAAATGTCAAACCAGCCAGCACTTACAGTAAGAAATTGTAGATCAGATAAAAAAGGTACTCGACTACTAACTTATCATACTAATATTATAAGTGCTTAAATTTAAATTGGGAAATGGATAAATGGATGTTTGTTAGATCTGATTTTGCAGAGTTGAACAGTCTGGTAGAGACAACAGACTACTTACAAGTTTCTTATAATTTCGCGCAGACGGAGTCGCCGGCGACAGCTAGTTTTATATATAAAATTCTCCAATCACAATTTTCGTTCCCATACTCCTCCCAAACGGCTTGACCGATTCTCATGAAATTTTGTGAGCATATTGAGTAGGTCTGAGAATCGGCTACTATCTATTTTTTAATCCCTCACAGACGGAGTCGCGGGCGACAGCTAGTATCAATATAAAATTACGAAACTGATATTCGTAAATGAATTTTTGATGAACATTCAAATGAGGCCCGCCGGCATAATTGAAACGTCGTATTTGAACGACTTGTTTTGAATAGACGTAATAACATTTCCATATCACATCTTAAGTAAATATTTGATCTGCTCTGGGATTACATTTTACCGGGCCGTGAATTACGAACGTCTGGATGTACGTACCAGATGACATTAGGGTATCAACACACAATATTTTTAGTGAACATTATTTAATTTAATTGTTATGAAATCGAAATATATTCTATTTTTAATGTTTTTGCTATTGTGATACTCTGCGGTACCTTATTATATATTACACTAGCTATCGCCCGCGACTCCTTCCGCGCGGTATCAAAATTAAATAGTACCAGATTCACACCTACTGAATATACATATAAAATTTCGTAAAACTCAGTCAAGCCATTTCGGAGGAGTAAGTTACCATACTCCAACATTAAGACAACACGAGAATTTTTATATTTAAAATTTAGTCTTATGGTGTTGCTACTACTACATTGCTGCTTGCAAAAAAGTAGTAAAAAACAATTTTGATTTTCCAATATCGATAAACTATTAAATACATTTATGTCTCTGTTTTCTTCATAAAGAAAGAAAAGGCTAACAGAATATGGCATGTTTTTGCAGTGAAAACGCGATACTAAATACAGTTTCGAGTCACGTCTGCAACGGTCGTAAGGGAAATCAGAACATATTGCATTTGCAATTTGTGAGATCGACTCGTGTCATATTAAGTAGCGTCAAACTTCGCCAAGTTAAGCGTAACTTAACATTTGAATTTCAGGTTATATGATCGCCATTAACATTAAGTTAATTAAAGATTACAAAATATGTTATTTTAAAAGTTTGGCCTTCTTATATTTAATATGTTAATCAATAATTTTATTTTAATGTATAAAATTCCTTATTTTTTGTAAGATTTTCGCTATAGCCCATATACATCCCCAATTTTAGATGTTAATCAACGGAAAAAGGTACGCACTGGAAGAGAATATTTCCCCTTGCTATCTCTGCTTCGTCAAATTCGTTTTCCCTGGCCCTTCCTTATAAGTAAAGAGTGGGATGGGAACGTGGTATAAAATTAGGCCTCCGGGACGCACACACATCAGACGAAACGCGGATTTGCTGCCACTTCCCGCCTGTCTTCTGTTTGGTCGTCATATTGCACCAGTTGAGACGACCCATTTGAGTAACAGTTTTCGCTGACGCCTACCACTGTTATCAAGCTATTTATATTGTTACTACTTGGTACACTTTGAAATTGATATTAAAAGAATATTTATCCATAAGAATATAAAGGCCTCATGAAAGTAAGATACGAAAACTCAATTTAACTTATTCCCGGCTTTTTAATATGAATTAACTTTATTATAAGAGCCGTTAACTTTTTGCTGCTTTTTGTAAGATTATGCTAAAAATACTGCTTATACTTTTAAATCTTAAATAGACTTTTATAATTCTTAACCACATTTGGACTTAAAATCTTGAAATATTGTCTAATACAGTTTGGCAAAGTGACATCAAAACATCATCAGCTCACTATACGTCCCCACCGAGGGGGTCGGAGCCTACCCTAAGTTTAGGGTGATTAGGCCATAGTCAACCACGCTGGCCAAGTGCGGGTTGGTTGACTTCACACGTATCTTTTGAATTTCTTCTCAGATATGTGCAGGTTGCATCACGATGTTTTCCTTCACCGTAAGAAAAAGTTGGCAAAGTACTACCCTTCTAAACATCCCCATTAGACATCTAACCGTATCTTTTCACACAATCTATCCATACTTTCTTCGGTCTTTCTCTACCTTTGTAACCTTCCACATTATATCTTATTACTTTCATGTTTGAGCTTCGATGGCTCCGGAATTTTAATCTGCAGATCCTGGGTTCGAATCCCGTCATGTACCAATGTGGTTTTCGATTTACATATGTAGAAACCGAAGATCTTACTGGTTAGGATAGTGGATGAACTTAGGGTAGGCTCCGAGCACCTCAGTGGGGACTTATAGTGAGCTGATGGTGATGACTTTCATATTTACGTGATCATTATCTCTTCGCTTAATATAAATGTAACGTAAATGTGTCTGCAATATCAAACAACAGTAGATAATTTGGACGAAGTCAGTAGATAGAAACTCAATTCAACTTTACAAAGTTATCAAGTTCATGAATAATAAATTATAAAACAAGCCACTTTGTTCCGCCTCATCAAATTATGTCTCGTTACTTACCCTGTTATACTTTGTTACAAGTTTTTTTTTATTTAACTTATCCTAATTACAAAAAATCTACTAGTTAAATATTTATAATCAAACTAAGGTTTTTGTTAACGTCACCAATTCGTTATTTACTATCTTCTTTTCTTAAAAATCAAAATTAGGATTGTTTCGTGATCATAATTTGAAAATCATCTGATACCAAACCTACCCAAAAAGTGACAAATGTTACAAATTGCTTTAAACCTACTTGGAAATCATAAGAGAGGCGGAAAGTTATGAGAAAGAGAGAGACTACATTTTAAACGTACTACAAAATTACGAGATGATAAGAAACGAGATAAGGCTGCGAAGCGACTTTGTTATTGTTATTATTAAATATTCCAAGCTTTATCAGAATCGTTACAGGAATAACAAAAAGAAAGACATAACATTTAGAACACTAGCTGCCGCCCGCGACTCTATCTGAGCGGAATTAAAAAAGTTAATTAGTAGCCTATGTGTTCTTCTAGGTTATGTTCTACATCTATGCCAAATTTCAGCGCGATCTATGCAACCGTTCTGGGGATAACCAACACTAATCTTTCGCATTTATAATATTAGTTGGATATTTTATCTTTTTATCCAATAACTTATTTAGTTGTAACGATAAAAAGTTATTGGTTTAAGAAAATTTTTGCATTCACCGCCCACTATCGAAGGATTTGTAAGCATTGAAATTTTCTAACAAGTTTTCGTTTAAGTTAAATCGAGTTTCCAAGCTACCTTGTCACTTGTTGTGAAGCGGAAATTTGTTTGAATATTCAGCGAGCAACTTTTTATTTTGATCGAAACGTTCCACAGATAAAGTGAATTGAGATCGGTCGAGTAATGGACTATGAGTTTATGTATTTTAAAGCTAGTCGACGTATGAAATACTAGTTGTCGCCCGCGACTACATCCACGTGGAATTAAAAAAAATACTTAATTAGTAGCCTATGTATTGTTCCCGACTATGTTCTATATGTATGGCAAATTTTAGCAAGATACGTTCAGCCGTTCTGCAGATACCTTTTAACAATCCTTCCATCTAAACATTCGCATTTATAATATTAGTAATATACATAACAGTAAGAGCGCAATTTCATAAGTCTTTAGCACCCGCATGCGTGGTTCCAGAGTTCTTGTTCACGTATGCCATTGCACTAAAATACGCGAACCGTTTTCATTACTTTATAGACATTATTTGTTGGAATCCTTTGGCCCGAATCGAGCGCTTTTGTTACCGAGACAAGTGTCAGATTGATTAGTGAGGGGACATAAACGTTGACATTTTAAAAAGGCTAGTGTAGCCCCGATACATCAGAACAGTGTCGGATTTTCTTCCTAATATTACTAAAAACGAAAATAATTTACACATGAATTATATACGAGTTAATTTATTTGTTAACTATCCAGCACTTTACTTGGACATTATAAATGCCCTTAACATCTCTCATTTCATCAAAAATCCTCAATTTGTTCCCTTTTAAAAGTGTATTTTTGATTTATTTTATTTTACAATACTGTGTCAATTGTAAGATTCTTATGACCTGTAATTTATGTAATACCAATAAATTGTATTGCATTGCATTATTAGGCAATTAATATCAAACAATATTTCATGTGAATGTCTAGTAAACAAATAAACGGTAAAGCAGTTACTCGTATTTATTGTGTTCTCAATTGATAATTACGTAGTACGTGTATTTATTACTTATTTATATTAATTAATAGTATGATTGGCGTTGCGCGTCTCCTGAGGGCTGCTGGTGGCAGTTCATTTAGTTTCAGCTGTCAAAAGTTTACTTCCACCCCTGCGAGAGTGCGGGTTGCTCGCGGCGAAGGGGGCGTGGGGGCAAAGATCCGACACGGGGGATGTATTCCTTTTAGCCTCAAAAACTGTCAGTAGGATATCGATATTTGTATTGACATTTGATTTACATAACGACATAACTACGCCCGTAACCCTGAGGGGTAGACAGAAACCACGCACCTCTATTTGACGCAGTTCATTCATACATCAAAATGTTATTTAATTTTCTTACTTTAATTTTATCAATATTTACTAAGTTCTCTACTTTAGAACCATATCACATTCCCAGATGACTTTTTTTAAATCTAAGATGAATCGTTCTGAATATTCATCATCATCATCATCATCATCAGCTCACTATACGTCCCCACCGAGGGGTTTGGAGCCTACCCTAAGTTAAGGGTGAATATTATTTTTAATTAATCATATATATTGTATAAAAAAAAACTTTTTTTTTACGTTTTATAAGCTATCGCTTGACCACGATCCCACCTGGTGAAGTGGAGATTTGGTCGAAAGATGGTACGCGCTAGCTTAGTATTTGCCTATTCACTCTACTTTTAAAGGTCCCAATATCATATTTGGACGGAAAAACAGAGGCTGGCAACTTGTTCCAATCCTTTGCGGTACGCACAAGGAACGATGCTTCGAATAGCTTCGTTCGAACGCGCGGTACCTCTACCACAAAAGGATGGATTCCCGCCGTATGCCTGAACGTCCGGTGGTAAAATGGTGATGGGGGAATTATCTCGTGTAATTCCTGTGCACACTCTCCAAATTGAAGCCTGTAGAACACCGAGAGACTAGCCACTTTACGTCTGTGTTCAAGACTGACTAAATTTAGGTCTTGGTCACCAATTAACTTTTTCTATCTTCTATTTTACTATACGTAAAATAATTGTGATAAAATATTTATCAAACTTGATGAAAAGGAATAAACACACAAATTGTTTGAAATTCTCAGACAATGAGCGGTCGACGGACACGAAAACTCAATCTAAGTTTGAAGATTTGATTAGCAAGTTGTTGAATTAAAAATTCATCAGAGGCTCGGCGAGATAACTTAGATTATTGATAATGTTTACTTCTATATAACGAGCAAATTGTCAATTATTAATATCGTCATAAATTATATTTCTTTATCTATATTTTTTTTTCATCGCGAAGTAAAAACAAAATTCTTAAATCATTTTTTTTAAATATTAGCAGATTTTTTTGTAAATTTACTAATATTTCTATTACCATTCCAACTAAGCTCTAGGCTTGTGCTAGGATATGGTTTACGACAATAGTCGAATGGCGGAATTCGAACCTCCGACCTCGTGATCGGAAATCCGTACCCTTAACCATTAGGCTATTGACGCATCTAACTGTTTTCCAATTTTTCAACAACAACATTTTGAAAACAGTAACAGCAAATATTGATTACTAGCTGTCGCCCACGACTCCGTCCACGCAGAATTAAAAAAAAAAACTATTAGTCGCAGCGTAATGTTATATAGCCTAAAGTCTTCCTCTATATTTATAGAGGAAGGCTTTATTTTGTAATTTTGTAACCGATGACCTACAAATATTGCTTTATTTAAAAAAAAGCTATTATAGCCCCAGAAGGTGTAAAATTTTTAAGTTTTTAAAAAATGCCATTTATTTTTTTAATACCCAGAGGGGAATTTTTATTTTATTTTTCTGGTGACCCTTGTGTCCACCCCTATCATCCCCCTTCCTATGTACGTAACCTTTTGGGACACCCTATATATTTCTAGTTGTCACTAGTATTTCAAATGCAATACTCGATTATACAAAAACACAGATATAACAACAAACTGTTTGCGATATCACACGATATTGAACAGTTCTGTTTATCGATTTAACTTCAACTGTCACAAGTTGTAACGAAGCGTCCCCGCGGTTTACTTCACACCAGTCACTTCCCTTATCAATATTTAATAAAGCTGGACATTGATAATAAAATCATAGTAAACTCTAAACAGAAAGATTTTAAATTAATTAGCGACATTACATTATCAAAAAAATTATTTCATTTGTGATGTCAACATATAATTCTCTTAGCTGTCGCCCGCGACTCCGTCTGCGCACAATTAAAAAGGAACTTAATAAGTAGCCTATGTGTTCTTCCAGACTGTATCCTAAATGCATGCCAAATTTCATCGAGATCTGTTGTGCCGTTGTGGAAACACATTCTAATAAACATTAGTAAGATAATATTAAGATACAATCTGAAAATCAAGATCTTGCTGAAATTTGGCATAGTTGTGATACATAGTCTGGAAGAACACATAGACTACTTATTAAGTTTATTTTAATACCACGCCGAGGTCGCGGTTGTCAGCTAGTCCTTTATAATATTGATCCATTTTGTCTAGTTTTATATAAGTTTACTAATTTAAACTTAGTGTTTATTTACTAATAAGATGTTTTATGCCCAACTTTATTTAAAACTTCAACATCCTTAGACCGGGCCAACGTATGTTATTGCTGGTTGAAGCCTTTACTTTATTGCACTCTTTATTTCCGCAACCTCGAGAACACTTGTAAAGTTTTTACCTATATAAACTAGAAATATTTGTGTTTAAACCTTTATACTTATCTTACTCTTACTAATATTATAAATGCTAATGTTTAGATGGATGGATGTTTGTTTGAGTATCTTAAGAAAGAATAAACGGATGTGTACGAAATTTGCTACTCGCTGGTCCGACCAAGTGCAGGCTATATTAGGACTTAATATCACGACTGCCCTGAGACAAGCCGAAGACAGGACGGCGTGGAGGCAGCTGGTCGACACGGCCGTTGAAGCGTACCAGGACAAGCACGACCTTCAGTAATGAAGAATACGAAGAAGAAGACGAAATTTGGCACAGATGTAAAATATAGTCTGGAAGAACAACATAGTCAACTTATTTAGTTTTTTTTTAAGTCCACACGGACGAATTCGTCGAAGACAACTAGTATTTAATAAAGTTAAAGTTGCGCTGACGAAGCCACGGTCGATCACTAGCGCATCATTGCAATTGTCACTGAAATTATTTATTAAAGTAACATAATGTAGATTTATATCGTCTAAAAATTAAATCTAGTATATCTATTTTAAAGCATACATTTAATATTCCAATCTTAATATACGATAATAAAACAAGTCGTAACATTTGAATTTGTAATTTAGAAATGACGTCGGTTACCATGATGCCTTCGGGAACAGCTTATCGATTCAGACAACTGTCAGAAGTTTGAACGATGCCCGCGGCGCGCCGGGAACGGGTTCTGTTCTAACATTGTTTATTGTTTACTAGCTATCGCCCGCGATTCCATCCGCGCGGAATTAAAAAAAAAACTTAATTAGTGGCCTATGTATTCTTCCAGACTGTGTTCTACATCTATGCCAAATTTCAGTGTAATCCATGCAGCTGTGTTATAAGATATATAACAAATATCCATCCATATATTCAACCTTTCGCATTTACATTAGTAAATGTGCGTTTTCGTAAACGTAAATTTTACTTCATTTTAAATTGCAATTTGATGTTTCATTTCGTTTCATAAATAATATAACTATAGTACATCCACGATAATTAAAATTCTAAAACATTATCAACGTATTATTATTGCATGAGCGATAAAAATCTCTGTTATAGCAATTTCACAATAGTCACTCTAACATTTCATTCGTATTATCAATACTAGCCATTTTAAAAAGAAAAACGATCGCATTATTTGAACCCCTCAACATAATACTAAGTGTGAATCAATTTAGATAAAAGGTTTGCGACATTCAGGATTTTGCATCGCCATTCTATTCGCTTTGAAAGCATCTTACTAAGCCTTTTATAGACATTGATGTAGAAATCGATTAGAGCATCGGTGGCTCAGGAGTTACACTTGACTTATAATCAGCAGGTCATAGATTCGAATCCTGCCATGTATCAATGTTTTTCGATTTACATATGTTCAATTTTCCAACGCTCTTACAGTGAAAGAAAACATCGTGATCCAACCTGCACATATTAAAGAAGAAATTCAAAAGATATCTGTGAAGTCAACCTGCACTGGGCTAGGGTGGTTGACTATGGCCTAGTCAATAACTTAGGATAGGAGCCCCTGAGAAGAGACAAAGTGGAATGATGATAACGTAAGATTTAAATACTTCGAAATTTTATTATCTACACGAATATATTTGCAGCAGTTAGATGTAGAGAAAGGAATTAAAGCAATATATTTCCTACCTCATATCCTTTGAAGATCAGACAATATGTTTTTAAAAGTATTTCCGTACGTCTTATATTTCCTTTGATAATTCCCTGTTGCGTATTAATAACTCTACTTTTTATACTCATATTTTGTTATACTCATTAATACATGTCCGACAAATTGTCCCCTACTATTCAAACTCACAAGTCGAAAGTAATAACTGTATATTAATTACATTAGTAACAATGCCTTGTTGAAATAAAGAGTGCATCGAGGGAATAAAACTTAAACAATAACTCCTTGTGTTGTCAAGCTACGAATCCTTGCTGTAAAATGAATGATCCAATATAACTCTTTATCACAAATACACCGGACAACAATACGGCAACTCTATTGTCTCATCTCTCGTTACCTCTTTTGATATAGCTACGCTTTTCATTTGATATACGCTAAATACATGTGCAACATTTATATTTATATTACATTTATTATAAGAAATTATTTCAAATCACACTCAGTTTTAAAACGATATCTGAAACTACAGATCCCTTATAAGATTCCAAAATAAAAATCATATGATTTTATCTAGAACTATCGCTATAGAGGTAAATTAAATAAATATCTCTTGCGTTTATGTTACAACAAAAATGTATCACAGACACGTTTGCCACTTTATAATAAACTAAATATGAAGAAAAAAAATGAAAAAACCTTTATTGTTATACACAAGAAATTCAAAATTCAATGATGCCTTGGCTCCTTAACTAGGAAGACCTGTACTTAAGGAGCAAAGGACTTCCCATACATATAAATTTAATAATTGTTTGTGTAGAAAAACACCAAATTTATGAATTTATAATTTTAAGAATGAAGAGGAAAAGAATATAAACTTTCGTGAAATTCTAATCCATCAATTTCGATATTAAGTAGAAATACAGTAAACAATAAAATACTTCATTATAAAATAATTATCGCAACGTTTTCAGTCGTACGTATTGTTTTGATATCTGCAGCGCCGGTGTTGAATGAACGAATGCCACAGAGAACTGAATTGCAGAGATATCTTTTGTTGTGTTTTTACAATCTTCCTTATTATTTAAATAACACCTGTAAAGCTTTTTTATGTTGACATAATAAATTACTAATAAAAAACAACACAGTTCATCAAACAATGAACTTTTATATAGTTATTGGTGCTTTAGGAATGCGGTTTATGAATTCAAAACTTAAATTAACATAATAATTTGTTACAGATTTTAGTACTATTTGTTAATATGGATACCTATACAATAATAGCATTAAAAGTAAATGTCACATCTAGCAATACAAAGTTTAATAAAATCAATCGTTGTTGTCAACGAATCTATTCGAACCTCAAACATTCTTTTGGGTGGGAAGAGTGAGTCACGCATGATCTCATATTAAACATTAAGCTATTCACATGTGAAGTATTACTCTCTCTCTCTCTCCCCCCTCTCTCTTAGAAGTACTCAGAAGAGTATACAGTAATTACAACAACAAATAAATATTAAAAACAATTTATACCTCATCTGTCTGTAGTATCTTTACTCTATGAAATGAAGTAAGAGTCATAATGTGTAAAGGGATGGAACTTGGGCGCAGTCAACAAATAGCCATTGTTTAGCCCCCCTTCGCTTTGCGGCTCCGCTACGCTAATGGCTGTATTACTGGGCAGGTTTAAGTGCACAGACTCTAGTTTTATTCACAGTTTATTTGAAGAACCGACCACGGTCGGATGCTTTTGACAATCAAACTACGCTGATGCTTAAAAAGGGGGAACCCAACAATCTATTTGAGTTTAAATACTGTGTGATGGGCTAAAGCTGCTTAGGTATTTGTCGATGAATATTTTCATACCTAAACTTAGGTTCTTAACTTATTTCACAGTAGACTTTGATAAGATAAATTAACTTACCAAGTAAATCTATGGTAGGTTTTTTTTCTGTTTATGACTCATTTTAAATCGATTAGCTTTAAAGAAATCTTATTATGAATTAAAGAAAGGATGGCCAAGCATTAGAAATTTATTTGGGAGTCTATGGGAGTCAAAGATCACCTCAGTGTTGCCATAGCTCTGTTAGCCCCGTTACTTATAAAAATTTCCTCTTATTAATGTGTATCTAATTAAAATAGACTTATATAGGCATTATTAAAGCTAATTATCAAATTCTTACGCTTTTCAAAACTTTATAATCTATACTTAACCTTTTTAGTGCCGCGCTCAGATACGTTAAAATGTCACAAAAGGACATCGGTAGTGTATATTTCTCATACTAAATCTACATTAAAGTCGACAGTTTATCTCGGAACATGAATCCTTAATCAAACTAATTTTTATATTTCCTTGAACCTTTTGTTCAAGTTTTCTTGTAAAAATATCTTCCAAAATCAGTCAATCCATACATTAGTATGTGAAATACGTTTATACGTTATCAGGTCGCATCGCCTCCGAGCCATTTACTTGTGTCCCAGTTCGCGCTGAATCAACGCGCGTCGAGCGTGACTTCTACTCCAAATGTACCGTTCAGAAAATCGACAGTGGAAAAAATGATATAAAAATTGGTAAATTTTGATAAAAATTTATGCCCTTATTCCTCTGGTATGTGTGCTGGTGTCATCACAATCATGATTAGTGTAGTAGGAGTTCAATCTTAATGATATTAAAAATATTTAGATTGGTGAATATTTGTTAAAAGGTATCTCCAGAATCTAACGCTACGGGGCTCCGGGAGTTTACCGTTGGGTCGATCAGCCACAGTCCATAGAAATAAACAACTCCATTAGTCCGATTGATCGGTAGGTCCAACGGGAAACAACAGGACTGCTTAAGTAACAATTAAACGCCTTCGAGTGACTATTAAATATAAAATTCAACACCAGTATATCGAGACTAACACAACATTAACATAGATTCGTAGAAACTTTCATAACCTCAGACTTTATTCCTCCGCCGTAGTCTCGAGTGCACGTTTTGAGTTCGAGATATCGATAAGTACGTGACTTATACTTTAAATGAACTAATCAAGAAATATATTTTCCTTTGAAGCAAGAAAAATATAGAAATAGAAGATTCATGAAGTTATTCTTAAGCTTATATGGAAACGATCGGGACAGGAACTTAAATAGGAAATTATGTATTTAATATATGCTAAGATTAAGTAAGACATTACAGTATATATATTTATTTAATGAGAAAAGAAAGTATTTTTTAGAAAGTTATTAGAATCTAGAAGTTAGTAAAAAAAACTTTTTAACTTTAATAAAACATGAACGATAAAAATGTTGAATAAATAGTGATTTTATATGTGTAAAAGATATTTATTTTAGAAATTCTAAACAGAAACGTATCTATAAAAATAAGCAAAAGATTTCATGAATAGAGAAACGTCGCTATTTTTAAAAATGGCGTTCAAAGTCCTAATGAGGCTTTTCATAGTAACGAAGCTTCACAAATAGATTGCTATCATTTGTCACTTCATTTGGTAAAATTTCATTCGTAATTTCATTGAATAGCATTTATACAATAGTTTATTTTACTTACAGATATAACTTTAAAAGCTCTGTCCTAGTAAAAAAGAACTAGAAGCCATTTTGACCTTACTAATTCAATAATAGAGAGAGAGAGACGTACACGATATCGTGATTACGCAACAAACAAGAGTGAACAGAAACTGTGTGTAGGCAAAGCCAAGTATGGAAAACTAACCTACATTCACCTGTAGAAGATGCGTCTCAAGACGGAAAAAAATATAACAATTGCGACGATAAATAAAAATCAAAATGAAAGTTCTCACATCAAAATCGAAGAATCTTAGAATCTGGCAATCAAAATGTAACAACGAGAAATATAACTATCTCACTTGTCAAACAAAAACAGTTAGCCCTTTGTATGTAAAATGAATAGGTATAAAAGAGATAGATATAGAAATCTGTTAACAAGTACGGCCTAATTGCACCGCAGCGTCGACTGAGGCCCGCTCAGTTAATTAGTCAACTTGTTAGTAATCAAAGTGTCTTGTTCTCTCTAAGCTTAGACTCACATACTCTATACAATCCTCTTTGACTTAAACCCAACTTTTTGTAAAGGACGCAATGTAAGGCGAATGAAATAAAGGACATATTAAAGTTGTTTATCAGAAAAAAAAGGTTTGGGATTATGATCACACAATTGTTTATTTTTCACTTAATTTCAAGTAATAGTCAGTTAAATAAATATAGTAATTCTGTTAGTTGTCAATCATTAAGTTAAGTGAAGTAAACATTTCTTACTTAAGTTTGATACTCTTCCGTGTCTAAGAGACTACAACTTTAAAAGTTTATTCACATAAGGAACCCAATTAAAAACCACAAAAAACAACGACAAAAACACTTCAACAGTCCAGAGTATATAAATATTCAACACATTGAAAGCGGCAATTAATGTCTCATTTACACGACAAAGAATCAATTTAAATAAAACTGTTGATATACAAAATTTACATTCCCAAATAAAACTCAATAAAACTTTATAAACTCTTTTTATTACTGGCAACTCATTTACAGTAATTAATAAAGAAAAAAAGAATTTCGATACAATTGTTTCTAAAAAAAAAACAATTGATAATAATTGGCCACAAATCCTTATAAATTCCACGAAGCGCTTCGATGAGTCTACATCCATTATGAGGATTACAAGAAGAAGGAAATTGCGTTTTAGGATCGCTACACAGTGAAAGCGAAAGCTATAATATAATTCTAAAGTAACTATTCGCTGGAGTTACTTTTGCTATATATTTTGCATTCAATCTGCCAAATATAAAATCAATTTTTGAAATAAATATAATTAAAATGAATAGAATCGAAATCTGACTTAACATGGGTTTTTGTGTCCGCAATCACCGTTTAAAAGATGAAAAACAGGGATGACAATTTATTTCATACAGAGATTTTAGTGTCAGAAACCCACGGTGACCGAAATGGACCGTCAGTTAAAGTACTAAGTAATCTGTCTACATTCATGGCCTACAATGTACATAACTCACCTAAAGATATTGGCAGAAAACTTTTTAATAGTATCGCATTTTGTGTACTACAAATTTAAATACATGGCATTATGTAGATTAGATATCTGGTTGTCGTTTCCAATCGATTACTTTACTCTCTGTTTTGATAGGCTCTGAATAAGAAATGCCTGCGGGAAACAATTTTGTCTCTGAAATTGTAACAAATGTAAAACAAATAACTTTAGGCATTTTTTTACTATTCATACTTTGATATACTTATTTAAGACTAAAACGTGACATTGCCAGTGTCAAAATTTAATTTTCTACACAGTAAAACTTCTTGGATCTCTACGCCGTAGGCCCCTACGCCGTATGTCTCTTTGCCCTAGGTAAAAACAGCGTAGTTGTCTACGCTTTAAGTCCCAACGCCATAGGTCTCTAGACCGTATGCTCACCCATGAACTACGCCGTAGGCAACTGATCCGTAGACTTCTACATTATAGAACTCTACGCCGTAGGCTACAGGTTGCACAGGAAAATTTTCGTCAATATTAATATTTTATAGATTTCTGTTAAAGTGTTGTTATAGCGCCCTTTAAGTATTTTTAGTTGATATTCTCAGCGTATTATGTTTCTTAACAAATAGCGTTTCATAAATATAACGTTAAAGCGCTTGGATTCTGTAAACAACAAAAGATGAGAAAATATCGTCCTCCGCAAACCGACGCTGACATCATATTTGTCACAGTGAAGCACAATGTTACTATGATAAATAGAACTGGAATTAAATGATAAAAAATTGTATAAAATCTTAAAAATATCTCACACAACATATAATTTTTAAACTATAAAAATTACATCAAATAAAAAAAAACAACTAATAATTTTTGTTGATAAATAAAATAAAGAATAAAAATCAATCTTACTGATCTTACTAATATTAAATGCGTATGTTAAGTTGGATAGATGGATGTTGTTTACAAGGTATCCCCATGATGGCTGCATGCATTTCAATGAAATTGGGCATACATAAAGAACATAGTCTGAAAGACTATATAGGCTATTCATTAACTTTTATTTCTAATTCCGCACAAAGAAAATCGCGGGCGACAGCTAGTCTTGTATAAAATAATAATAAAAGCAATGTCATCTGATTTTATCAATTTGAATAGATACAAAGTACAGAGGAATCGGAAGAGTAACTACATCGTTAGCAATGCCGACATCCTCTCCAATTAAATCTAAACCACATTGAAACCTATAAAGAACTAAGTATTAATTTGACAAATATCTTGTTGACTATATTTTTTACTTCTTTTTTTTTACTGTCAAAGAAATATGTCTTTAAATACCGGTCATATACGAGTCACTTGATGCTGTTGCTACAGTGTTCCTAACAGTCCGTGTACTGTGACCTTTACATGTGGAAAATGTTACAAAAATTATTAACTATAATAATCTTCATTGTAAACTCAAATGGCAACAGCATCAATACTGCCTTAGCACTATAGTAAGATTAACCCGAGGATCAAATGACTTCTCTTTCTATTGCATTTACTTACCAACTTAACTTAACACTAGGAGCGGAATTACGCGTTAACACACATGAATAAGACGAATTGATAACCTTCTTCTTTTTGAAGTCGAATAAAAAAATTAAACGGACATATAACCTTCTCGGTCTCACGTTTGTGCCTTTGTGTGGATATCATTAACTCACTACATATCCCCCACTGAGGGAACGAAGCCTACCACAAGTTATGGGTGACTAGGCGATAGTCAACCATACTGGCCCAGTGCGGGTTGGTTGACTTCACAGATATCTTTGAATTTCTTCACAGATATGTGTAGGTTGCTCCACGATGCTTTTTTTCATCGTAAAAACATCGGATAACTGTACATATGTAAATCAGAAAACACATTGGTACATGGCGGGTATCGAACCCAGGACCTGCAGATTACAAGTCAAGTACTCAAACCCCTGAGCCACCGACGCTTGACATGTGGTTATGTATGTATGTAATTATATTCCTAATATATAGATAATATAAACAAAGTTAACAGTACGCAAAGTTTCTCCCCTGTTCACTGTTTAGTAACTCTATATAGTGGTTCAATAAATTTCAAATTTTCAGTTCCCACGAGCGAGTCTCCTGTATATCGTAATTTTCGATAAAGTTTGCGCAATGCGTGTAATTTTAGTTTGTGCTTGCGTTGAGTATTATTTAGTATTAATTCATATTAGAATTAATATTAAACATACGTTTTATGGACTAAACTAAATTCTACCTTGATACCTTCACGCGTTCAGAGAAAAAAGGGTCTTCACAGACAGACGGACGGACAACCAAGTGATCCTATATGGGTTCCGTTTTTTTCCTTTCGAGGTACGGAACCCTAAAAAAGACAAGGATTTATTTCAGAATATTAAATTCTTGGAAGGCGTTTTAAATATAAACTTTAAATAATACAAAATTAAGTTTGTTTTGTTAAAAGATAAATAATAAAGATTATATTAAATTGTGCCTATCTCTGTCGAAACATAATGCTATAAATATAAGCAAATCTATGTTAATTGTCAATTGTCTAAAAATAGCTCGGTCGTAGAGCACAGAGCAACTATCATACGAGTGCTAGACTCATGCCAAAAAATTGGTTGGTACAGTCGCACACAAATATAATAATATAAATTAAACATTATATCATGTGAAGATAATAAACATTTAACTAACAATCTTAAATACCATTCTGACCTCAATTAAAAAAAAATTGTCAACTCTCCAGTAAACTTCCAAATTCAACAAACATTGAATAAGATAAACTTAGCATTTATATTTTTGCGATTGTGTTTTTATTTGCAACTAAACTGCAGATTTTTGTCTCGACTGCCAGCACCATCGTATCATCGACAAAACTTCTTTTAAAGTTTGTGTATCACGCGTAAAGTACACCAATAATCTAAAGTAATTTTGTGGTGTCGTGCTCTACCCACTGAAGTTACATACAATATTATGTCTTCTGATAATTTGTTGAAAACTAGACGCTTAGATATCTGTTGCTGACTGTACAAGTACAAAAGGGTTAGTTAGGTCACGTCCCAATTTACAAGACTCTTGTTCGCTCTGTTCAAAGGTTGATTTCGCTAGCACGTGTCTTATCAACACCATATTGTGAAAGAAACTCATACTTGTTCAGTTTTCCGGAATACTTTCTTACCTATCATCTATAGTTGAGTCCTTATTTTCTAATAGAAGCTTTCACATATCGAATATTGATTATGAAAACGGGTATTAATTAATATAGGTAAGTTGCAAATACTTTGCCTACCGTTAATCTACGAAGCAGGAGACACACAGGCAGAGAATATTTACCATCCCTATCCGTCTCTTCCTCCATCAAATCCCTTCTCTTTCCCATCATTTCCTACTAAGAAATAGTAGGAACTAAAAGGACACTTAATCGCTGAAACACAAATTACATAAAATGTTTTTGAATTCTGAACATAGCCTATATAATACCAATATCCCTTACAATAATTAAAAAAAAGAGAACTCATAAATGAAAATTCATATAAGTTTAAGTTTAGTTATATAAGTTAAGTTTTTCCAATACTAAATTAAATAAATTCTCAACCATTGAAACGTACGAATGTAATCTTACAAAAAAGGAAACCAAAAGAAAGCCGCGTCCTGACAGAAAACACTAATGAGTATTATTCAGAGACTCAACAACAAAAAGGTCGAAAGGCCTACAGTTGAAAGCTCGGCGGTTTCTTTGACTATAGAGAAATAGACTAGGCAAGGTGTCATCTTGCTTAATAAATTCTTTCATCTCTTTATGACTTAAAATCGTGTACACAAAAGTTTAGAGCTTTTTATTCGTTTTTTTTTTCATTATCAGCTCACGTTCTCTTAGCCTACTCTAAGCTAGGGGTAAATAGGCCATAGTCAACAACGCCGGCCAAATGCGGGTTGACTTCACACATACGAGTATCTTAGAATTTCTTTACAGATATGTGCAGAATGCATCACGATGTTTTCCTTCACTGTGAGAGCGTAATTTTTATTCGACAGATCCTGTCATTAAAAGTCAAAGGCTCGAAAGCTCGAGAGGTCGGTGACATCGTTATCGACGCCACCGCCCTCTCCAATTAAAGTCGAACGTCATCGATACGATTTGATTTTCAGGCTTCAAGTGCTTATTTACATCACCGCATTATTATTCAGACTGGATAACATTCACGCAATACATGAATAGCTCTTAATATTAAAAGGATAGAATTGGACGATTTTCCAAAAAAATAAATATGATTAAAAATAATATATGAAAAAGACTCACAAAAAATGACCATACTTCTTAGTTTCTCAGAGATAATATACTAATTTATCTAACCTGTTTGCTTGTTCAGCCATGAGACGCCCACTGCTAGGCCCAGGCCTCTTCTAAAGATCGCCACGATGATCAGTCCTGTGCTCCCCGCATCCAGAGTATTTCCGCCACCTTGACCAGATCATCGGTCTGTTTTGCGCGAGGCCTGTCCGTAGCCGCAACTCCAGGGCTTTGTGACCCCATCGCACGACTGTCCTGAGGGCAATTGTCTAAATTAATTGTATATAATTACATTACACAGACTATATCAATACGAGTACAGAAGCGTGCGAGTACTGCTCTCTCCCCTGGGAAATCATTGTCTGGATTCCTGTTATCCTAAGACTCTTAAAGGCACATAAATAACTGTATTGCGTCGGCGAGGGTTTTCTATTTTAATATACACTTTTTAACGTTCTGAAATATATTTTTTAACTTTTTAACATAAGTATCTTTTGAACCAGATTTTTTGCCGTAATCATATTAAAATTATCATTAAAATGTCACTATTACAATCATGTAACACAGCTATAATTATTTTTAAAATAACTTTAGATACAAAATTACTCTGTATTCTTTTTCAATACCTCACCGTGGGTTCCTGAGAAAAGAATCCTCTTTAAAAACATATTGTAATCCATTAAATTATTCAAACTTTCGTGAGACATTACACTAAACTGATATAAAAACGGCTAAACACTCACGTATATTCGTCCGGTGGCGGCACCGACTAGTTGCGAGCTCATCGGGGGCCCTTCATCAGAATGAGTGGTACTGGTATTATTTCGCGGACGCGGCCCGTCGCTCACTGTATTGTAATCCCTTTAATTTTTTTTATCAAACAGATTAAACAATATGTAATACAGATTTTACAGCAGTGAAAACCCACAGTAATAGTAATTTGATGCAACTTACATTTACCAGTATCGTAAAGATTACTATATCCATGTCTCACAGCAATGGATTTACAACTACATGGTTAATACCCATGAATACTCGTGGTGAATGTAAGAGTAATTACAACAGCATAGTCTGAGTACAGTCTAACGAACGCGAGAGATTAAAAAAAAAACGCGTAAGCCGCTCCACAATGAAAGCGCAGCGCACACCTCTACCATCGACATTGTAATCCTAATGAAAACAGATTCTAAGCTATTTACAATAGTACTTATAACAGACAATATTTGCTAAATTCGCATTTTGAAAACTCGTATTAGAGTTTTAAGAAAAAAAAAGTTGAAGAAGAATAGGTCTCGGAAGAGATGTATGGATTGCGTAACATTATTAAGATGATAGTATTAAATGAAATTACAAATAATAGGTGGATTTGAAATAAATTCTGATATCCAAACCCTCCTTTTATTAGAGTAGGGGCCAAACGAACAGCGGGGATGTTCGTCGACGCCCATGGACATCTGCAAGACCAGTGGAACCACAATGGGATAAGAAGAGATACAAGACGGATGACGATCCTCAAATTAGTTAATATAGCAATAATTAATAAGCCTTTATTAGTTAATAATATATTATCATCACATTGAACACTTAGATAAATAAAGAACAGTCATGACCCCTTGCTGGGTATAGACTTCCTTCACATCGCTCCATTTGTCTGTCTATAGCTGGCTCATCCAGGGTTTTCACATTATTTTTACTATTAGAATTGTCTTTTCGCAGACCAGTTTTATGAATTTATTAATCACTTTGTCCACCAAGTTAGTTTTTTTTATAGGATAAAGTGGCAAACGAGCGAGCGGCCACCCGAAATCGCTGAAATAGCGAAGTGACCGCTGCCCATAGACATACGCAATCGCATCATATGCGTTGCCTACCTTTATTGACGGAGGAGAGGATGCACAGAAAGAAAATATGTTCCCTTTCCTTGCATCCTATCATCCGGAAAGTCCAGTTCCACTTCCCATCCTTTCCTTATAAAGAAAAGGATGGGAAGGGGAAGAGGACTAAATTAGGCCTCCGGGACGCACACTCATCAGACGAAACGCGGAATTGCTTCGACTTCACGCCTGTCTTCTGTGTGGTCGTGGTATTTCACCGGGCGAGCCGGGACGATTCGTGCGAAGATGTTAAAGCGGGCTCTACCACTGTTGAAAGTTTATGTAGTCTGGGTATTTCATTCTTCATCTTCTTTAAAGGGATTTTTTTTTAATTTTACCAGACTGATTCAGGAGGACATTTCGACTGTATTGTGTCATTCAACTCCTATTCTTTTTTACTACATTTTATAATTAAGAAATAGTGTTTTACTAATATTCACGTAGTATGTATTATTTGTTCAGATTTATTCCCAACACTGTATTCGTACCTTTGTGGCATTACACCCATCAGTTCTTCGAGCGAGCGTTCGCTTTAATCAAGAATTCATGCGAGAGACACAGTTTCTAGGTCGTTGTACAAAGACACGTTATCATGGAACGTTTATTTTTTGTTACAAATATTCCCATAGATTCAAGTCAGTTAAATTTGCTGGTGTACTCAGTAACTCGGTGGCTAAAGGGTTAAACACTTGACTTGTAATCTGCAGGTCCCGGGTTCGAATCCCGCAATGTACCAATGTGTTTTTCGATTTCCATATGTATAGTTAACCAATGTTCTTACGGTGAATTAAAACATCGTGATGCAACCTGATCATATCTGCGAAGAAATTCAAAGATATGTGTGAAGACAACCAACTCACACTGGCCCAGCGTGGTTGACTATGGCCTTGAATTAGGGTGGGCTTCGAGCCCATCGGTGGGAACATACAGTGAGCTGATGATGATGATAAACGCAGGAAAACTTGGTGATTGATAGGTTACTATTATACACGTTAACGATGAGAATATACGTGTGGATATAGAAGAGTGAATGTCGATGTAATTATTACAAGGCTTTGATGAATTCTAAAGAGCAGCTACAGGTTTAATAAGTACTTCCTGATCTAAAATTCAAAAGAGAAATATGTTTATTTATATTATAATTATTAAATTGGATTGTCTGCATGATGCGTTGCTTATAACGAAAAACTAATTTTTAAAATGTTTTTGTAAGTACATATGTCCGTAAGTTCATGTTTGTCCCAGGTAAACTTAGGAACGGCTGGACCGATTTCGACAGAACCTTGATATAGCTGAAGCATTCGGGAATGTTATAGGCTTTAATTATGTATTCATTTTTTTATCGTCTTTCGAACATTTCTCACTTCTCCTATAAAAAGTAAATTCATACAAAAAACAGTACAAAACATTATTAAAACATTATTTCCTACTAACCTCGTTTCAATAAAAATTCTTAATGTTTTTTCTCTGGAAACACTGATGAACTACAGAGAGAAATAATATAAAACTTTTGTCGGCGCATATTTTCCTGGAAATATTCAGTTCCAACTATGTGAATTATTGATGAAGCTTCGTCAGGAAACTTATAATTTTAATCACACTTTTTTATTGGTATTTCCAATATTTCCTTGTAAAATAATATTAATTATCTACTTTAAAACGAAGCCTACAAACATATATTTATATACTAGATGTCGCCCGCGACTCTGTCCGCGCGGAATTTAAAAAAAACTAAATGAGTAACCTTTGTGTTCTTCCAGACTATATTATATGAGATAACTTGAAACAAACATTCATCCATCTAAACGTTCGCATTTATAATATTAGTATGATATCATAAGATGGCATATGAGCCAGTGATCACCTAAATTCATCGAAATGGGGAAGCGTCCATTGTCCATAGACATACGCAACTGAAGATGCGTTGCCAACCTTTATTCAACTTAGGAAATGTCGCTTTGAAAGAGGATATATTTGAAGTGTATTCAACATGACGCACTTCAATTCAAAAGGTGGCCTGTGGCGGCTAAATCGAAATTAGATATAACTATAAAAGTATTCGCAAAATAAATAACAAAATGTCCAGTCTCGTTACATCATTAACCTCGCTTCACATAATTTAACCAAATTTTACGCCAGTCTGAATATTGCGGCTTGGTTAAACTGTCACCTGTTAAAAATCTCATACAAAGCGGAAAATAAAGTTTAACAAACTAACTAATATGTTAATTGTTAAACTGTATAGCGAACTATATAAAAATTAAGTAAAATACTTCACAATTCACTCAATATCTTACTAAACTTACTAATATTATAAATGCGAATGTTTAGATGGATGGATGTTTGTTTAAAGGTATCTCCAGAATCTCTCTCTCAAGATCTCTATGAAATTTGGTATACATATAGAACATAGACTGGAAGAACACACAGGCTAATAAGTATTACTTTTTTATTTTCTCGCGAACGGAGTCGACCACTAGTTAACTATAATTAGTAATAATTACTTTAAACATATTTAAAGTTAACAACGGTCATACATATATTTTGTCTAAACGAATAAGTCTAGTACATTTTACCCGTCTTGATCCTTTCAAATAAGCTTGATGAATCTTGATATAGTAAGGTTGTCTACTATTATAAATGTAAGAGAGTTGTTCATTAGCGAAATGAAATGTTCCGATGTTGTATCAGCTAATGAAGCGAAGACTTCGGAATAATTAATTACGCTACGCTCCGGCGACTGCGACTTTGTTTCATTTTTACTATGTATATTGTTGCAGTCAATGGGTTATGGTTTGTTAGTACTATAACTTGCTGTCGCCCGCAACTTCGTCTGCGCTGATTTTTTTTTCATAAAAATATTAGCAGAGTTTTTTTTTGTAAATTTACTAATATTTCTTTAACTATTCCAACTAAGCTCTAACCTTGTGCTAGGATATGGTTTACGACAATAGTCGAATGGCGGGATTCGAAGCCCCGACCTCGTGGTCGGAAATCCGTACCCTTAACCATTGGGCATAGCGTAGGCGTAGTCTACATGTTATTCCAGACTATGTTCTACATCTATACCAATCACCGAGATCCATGCCATCCAGATATACCTTCTAGCAAACATCCATCCAACAATTGCATTTATAATATTAGTAATATAATGCCAATAGTAAACTATACTAAAAATTTATGTTTTGTACTCCATACAAATTTTTTATTTAATTTTCCGAAAAAGTTCACACATTGCATAAAAAGCCCTATTAAAGATTTATATTGCAAAGAAAACTCTACCAAAGTATAAAGAAAAATACCATAGATTATTTTAGTTAAATCTACGTGCGAGTATTTCCATGAACCGTCTAGACAATAGTCTATGTCTTTACAAAGGAGAATGGACAAGCAATGTCACTCAGATCTTATTGTGTTGACCGAAATACGACTAACGATGTATTCTTAACACTATCTGAAATAACAGTAGTTCAAAAACTTTACGAAAGCAAAAAGTTTTAAATACTTTTACCAAGCAATTAATTCCAGGTAATTAAATAAAATTTACAAGAACGGCAATAGGCAACTTTTTCCTTTGACGAAAATAGGGCTAAATGTAAAGCCTTTGACATGTAACATGATTTTTTAAATGAACTTTAATAAATGAAATATCCTAAGTGGTACTTCTAAGCTAGTCCTACAAAAAGCAAGCATACTATGTCTTTAAATGCCAACAACACAACTGGAGATCCTTATGTGTTGCGTATGACCATAAGCGTTAGTCATCTCGCTGTTCGCCCGCTCCTTTGCCGTTCTCTTATTAAAAAAAAGTAATAAAGTAACCCAAAATATTAATCATTATTTGTTTCCAAGTATAAAAAGTCAAAGCTTTAAAATGTACAAAAATATTAAAGAAATTGTAATTACTAAGACATCACAAAAGAATTATATTTCTGTTCGCAAAAATGTAATTGAGGTGAGCCCCATTACAATGTTCCGTCTCGTTTTAACCCTCATTTTGTTAAGTGCCTCTCTGAAACATGATCATCATTATGCGTTAACCTCGACTGTATAAAGTGTCGTTTTCCTTTTTTCTTAATAACAATTATATTTTAAAACATATATAATAAACCTGAACATGAATCATCCATGTTTTGTTTTTGTTAAACTTAAAAGAAATCTTTAAAGCGCGATTTAAAACGATATCAGCGCCATCTATTGATAATATACTGTCAACTTCGGTGACGCTGAATACAAGATTTTAAATAGATTCAATTTACTTCACTTTAATCAATAAAAACATGTATTGTGAACATTTTAAAAGTGCACGTGCATGATCGAGAGAAAATAAAGCACAGCGCGGTCATGCCTTATCTAGTTCAAAACACTTTTACTACATTGGCGAACAGAAAAGACACTTGAGTGCTGTCTACGCACTTTTAACGATATCCCTCAAAAAACTAAACCTTACATTAGTATGGCCAACAGTTTAAAACTGAGAATCACTTTGTTTTTTTTGACTTAGCTAAGTTAAAAAACTTTCCAAATAAACATTTACTACACTTACGCGTATCGTTGACAATGTGGTTTCTGAGTATATAACTTTAGTAGGTATCGTAAACTTGGAAGAGATTTTAGGCAAAAACCACAAGGTAATTTAAACTTGAAAGACTGGGTACAGCGACAAAGTTCAAACTTAATCTAGAGAATAAATAAACTTCACGAGATTGCTACAAGTAGCTTAATTCTTCAGAATCTTAATGAGATTTCATAATCTTCAAGAAACTTAAAGAAGTTATTAAATTTTAAGAAAAATTAAACTACAAAGTTAAAAATAACATTGCAGATTTAGGTAGCAATAATTAAAACACATATAATAAAATGTCGACATGTAAGTATGTTTATGTATGTTACTTTCAGGTATTAATTACAAGGAAATTTGATTTACAGTACAAAACAAAGAGTATTAACATAAAGCACTAGAAAGCGCCTGAAAATTGTTAACCGCAATTTATTATTGTTACACTATTGCTCTTTGTTCGAGAACTATTTGCATACTCTGGAGTCTAGTATGCTAAATCACTATAGTATTGTAAATAACTGCTTTAGCGGTCTAGTAACTACAATTAAATATATTATTACCTAATTTATTTCCCTATTGACACACATATATATTGTGTTTCGCGGGTTTATATTAATTTTAACATTTTCAGGTTCGCATGTTTGACAATTTTATTGTGATTTATAATACATTTATATATAAATATCAATGGATTAAATATTTATAATAATATTTCCGGGTTGACCTAAAATAAGTTATACAAATTCTACTCTCATAGAAAAACTGAGTTGAAATAAATAAAATCATATATTTAATTGGCCTTTATGGTACTAAACTTTTAGATGAGATTTTAATCCGCTTATTAAATTCTTAAAACATTACGAGAATGCATTGGAAGAAAAGATATAATGTACAAGGAAATCGTCTAGTTATACACAACAAACTAAATTGCACCGTACTCTTAAAGCAATACAGATTCAATTTGTTTATTCAAGCAAAAGTCCCTCTGATAGAAATAGTCTATGTCACCCCATTCACAGAATGATGTATTACAAGTTAATGTTGCGGACATATACACTTTAAGATACGTGTCCATTAGCACGCGTCGGACGCACCAAGCACGGATCAGCGCTATGTAAAATCATAAAAGCAAACTAAAAACCGTTGCGTGCCGTGCGGTACGGGCTCATGGACATGTACCTTTACAATCTTAAGATTCCATTGCGAAAATACAAGCACAAAAACATATTTTCATTTCTGTTTGATTCAAAGAGACAGGGAGATGGCAATTTCTTTTAAATATGTTTGCAAAAAGAACAAATCAGTGTCAAATTTCACATTTATCCGTTCGCGTAATATCTTTAAAAGGGAATAAAAAATTTTAGCTTTACATTTTAGTATTTTTTATTATATATTTAATGCGTGTATATTTAAATAAAACGTGTTACAAAACCGCCCAAGTTCTGTGAGGTATTACTCCAATATTCAGTAACAACCGCATTCGCTTCGAAACGTTTATTTTAAGTTTACTACGTGACTTTCGACTCTGCGTTGACTTTATTCACAATTTCTGTATTCAGCTTTATTTTGAAGACAAAAATTAATAGAAAACTTGTTTGAGTAAGATTTTTTTAGAATGTTAAATCGCTTTAGAACTCAGACTCAGGCGTATTTTTGAAGTAATTCCGGATTTTGACTGTATGTTCTAGATGCCTAAATTTATTCTTCCTTTCTTTTCCACGCTTTTCTTGTAAAGTATGGGAAGTGAAAGTGGATTTGACGGAGAAGGGGAATTTGCGTCCCTGACTGAGAGTTATTCTCTTTCTGTGCGTTCATCATCGATCAAAGGTAGGCAACGCATCTGCAATTGTGGATGTATATAGATGGCTTCGCTGCTTCAGTGAAGCAGTGTTGAAGCTTGCTCGTTTACCACCTTATAATATTAAAAAAAAAAAAATTCCCCTCACAAAGGAATGTCAAAAACTTATCATATGAACATATTACATACATGCTGTATTATTACTCTAATAGCAACATTTTGTTGTAAGATATTCGATCATTAAAGTGCATAATTATCTGCATTTCGTTGCTCTAACATCCTGTATATAATTTTGTTATAAGCTTCTGTACATTATGTATGAAATTACGGCAGTTGCATAGCCCAGAGGGAGAATGCGATGTTAAATTTGTCGGACAACGACTGGTAACTTCATAACACGGGTGCAATAGTCTGCAAACATGTAATACTAACTTAAACATAAATGTATGAAGGCTATGCAATGTAAGATTTACTTTAACATAAATTATTGGATGAAACGTACTGAAGCGAATGAAGAAATTTTGACATAGAGTTAGTAAAGGCTGTCCCTTTAGACAAAAGTGTCTACAACGTCTCACCGTGGGTTTTTGAGACCGAAATCTCTGTATAAAACATATTGTCATCCCTGTCACTATATTTAATAAAACAGAAACTACAATAGCGGAACAAGAATAACGAAGATTTTGATCTCAGAAACCCACGGTTAGTCTTGGATTTATCTTGTATATAAAATTCTCGCGTCACAACGTTAGTTACCATACTCCTCTGAAACAGCTTGACCGATTTTTATAAAATTAAATATGCATATTTAGTTGCTCTAAGAATCGGCTACTATCAGTTTTTTAATCCCTTGCGGACGGAGTCGCGAGCAACCGCTAGTGTTAAATATAGGGTGTGCCAATTTGTGCCAAATAAAATGATTGCCTACATTCTCTATATTATAAGCGAAAAATGGAAAATTTTAAGTTAATATTTTTCTTATTATAACATTTTAAAACTCAGTCAAACTTTGTATAAAACCACACGGTTAATAAACTAAACTGAATTGAAAATTTATTTATATTCAATACTCTATTTATAACACATCAGTCAAGAATGTTGTTAAAAGTAAAACGCTATTCAGAGCCGTCTCTAGAAGAGCTCTCTAAGAAATTGCACTCTCGTGAATAAAAATAATATTGCTGCAAAATAAAATTCATTGAAATAATATTTCTATGAGACTTAAGTGGCTCGAGTATACTTCCTTGTCGATGACATTTATTTTTTAAAAACAAATTCACGCGACCGTATTATTTATTTCATTTTTATAGCGCTTAAATACATATTAAGGTTATTATCGCTTCTTTTTGTTTATTTATTTATTTACAACATGAAAAACAGTTATATTAATCTTAATAACTATAAACTAGATGACTGAATGCCAATGATAAGTCTTCACTTATAGCAATATTATATGTGAAATGGACAAACAAACTAGGAACGCAACTATTAAACTTCAATAATAGTTAACAATGATGTTTTTTTCAGAAGAAAATGGCTATTGTGAAAAAACTATAAAAGACAGATATACGCTAAAATAAACTTTTATTTGGCAAATTTCAATTCGTTCATACATCACTTTTACGTAGGTCCTATAGTTTAGCCTACGTGGGCGAAGAAAGGAAAAATGTCCTAAATTTTCGTAACACATATTCAACTGAAACTCAAAATGTACAAAACTTCTAGTCAGTTTAAACATTTATAAAAGCAGTGACCCACCTGCTAGCAAACCCTTTCGATCAAAAAAAAATTCAAAATCGTAGCATCAGGGGCGGAGTTACGCGGTAGCACACATAAAAAAATACAGACGAATCGATAACCTCATTCTTTTTGAAGTCGGCTAAAAACTAAATAATAGTAGCTACATTAACATCAATAGCAACAGTTCACGTATATTTATCATTTCATTCAGTAACCTTGTTTTTTTATCTGTTGTAAACAAAAAGCTGTAAACTTTCATGAAATTTCAGCATTTCACATCACGTAATTTTAAGACGACGTGATAAAATTGTTATTTTCTGGAGTTACCTTTTGTACCCCTCGCCCTTTCTCTTTCAAACTCTGCAAAAACAAAAGTATTGATAAAATTAAATTATTAAACTAAAATTAAATCCCAAATTACATACAATTACTTGTGCATATTACACGAATAAGAAAAAATATATATTGATTCCTAACTGTTAATACTAGAAAAATGACTAGACTGAATTGACTGACGGGTTGTTTTTGCATGTTAAGACATAGTACACCAAATTCTATAATAGAAAAATGGTTTCCCTTGTAATCTTTGTTTGAGACTTTTTTTTTCATAAGGTGGCAAATTCGCCGAAATAGCGAAGTGACCGTTGCCCATAGACATATGCAATTGCATATGAGTTGCCTACCTTTAATCGACGGAGGAGAGGATGCACAGAAAGAAAAAATATTTTCCCTTTCCATGCATCCTCTAATCCGGAAAGTCCACTTCCACTTCCCATCCTTTCCTTCTAAGAAAAAGGGTGGGAAGGGAAAGAAGACCAAATTAGGCCTCCGGGACGCACACTCATCAGACGAAACGTGGAATTTCTACCACTTCACGCCTGTCTTCTGTGTGGTCGTCACCGGGCGAGTTGGGCCAATTCGTGCGAAGATTTTAAACCGGGCTCTACCACAGTTAAACTGAATTTAATATAAGTTCTGGGATTGAAGGTTTTATATACCTTAATGTTTTAGTTAATAAATACTATTTATAATAATAAAATTTAAACTCTCACATAACATAAATTTAGTATGTAGGTAACATTACGCAATGTATATTAAACTTTTCAAAAGCATACAATCCCTTTGTGGGATCACGTTTCAATTTCCTGTAAGCACCGCATTGGGTGCGGGAGGGGTGAAACACGTGCGACTTCTGAAGCCGTGAATTTTATACCATTTCTGTTTAGCTTACTAGGAAAAAATAAACTATTATTTTACTATAAGTAGTCACCCCTGATTTGAGCAACTCAGAGCGGACTTACTATATAGTATATATTTTATTTACAGACTAGCTGGCGCCCGCAACTCCGTCCGCGCGGAATTTAAAAAAAATTTGGTCGCAGCGTAATGTTATAAATGGACTATCCAACAAAAGCAGAATTTTTCAAATCGGACCAGTAGTTCCTGTGATTAGCGCGTATAAACAAACTCTTCCGCTTTATAATCTTATATATAAAATTCTCGTGTCACAATTTTCGTTCCCATACTCCTCCGAAACTGCTTGACCGAATCTCATGAAATTTTGTGAGCATATTGAGTAGGTCTGAGAATCGGCCAACATCTATTTTTAATCCCGCGCGGACGGAGTCGCGGGCGACAGCTAGTATTAGTATCGATTTTATAACTTAAAACCATGTTATCTCCTCCACAAAAGACATTCCAATAACGAAACAACTTTAACATAAAAGCACTTTCAATAAACGCAACACAATAGGTCATTTAGCGAGGTCGCCGCCCCATTTCGGACATCATTGTGATCAGATTCCATAGTTCGATTTATACGATTCAATACTGTTACTAAGCAAAAGAGTAGGAGCAAGCTGAGCCACCGACAATCTATTAAGTTTTCTTTTAATTCGACAATATACGACAGTGTCAATAAAAAATTGCAAATAAACTTTAGACTTTTCGATTGACTATACCAGCTCAATTCATAGTTGAATGTTCAAACGTTTGAAATGTTCAACATTCGTGAACAAACATTTCCAGTTTTCATATGAGAAGTATTTACTTTGATAGCATACTGGCCTTTGATATCCACCAGCTTCACAAATGTCTGGATCAAATTAGATTTAAATAAATTCATTTAAAATATTCATTATGGAATAATCAGTCGTATAAATGAATGAAACACCTTTTCATTACATCAACGGTACTCAATCAATATATGCTAGGGTAATATCTCCACGTCCAGTCTATTCATCTATTAAAAGGGAAATCAACATTCAATAAAGGAGAGTTTATTCAATATTCACAAAACGAAATCTTACTAAAATTATAAATGCGATAGTTTGGATAGGTTAATAGATGTTTGTTAGAAGATATTTTATCACAAAAACTGCTGCACGGATCTCGCTAAAATTTGGCATAGATGGAGAACGTAGTCTGGAAGAACACATAGGCTAAGTAACTAATTACGTTTTTTTTTAATTCCGTGCGGATAAAGTCGCTAGTAAATAATAAAACAAATAAAATAGAATCCTTTGTTAAAATGTATAATTCAAAATTTTCTTCATTCAAAAATTCACTGTACGCATTCATGCTACCAATTTCGCAACTGGATAGAGCACAATTTCTGACGTCATACACAGACATTTTATGCACCATAGAGTAATGAATGTGTAGAGTCGACATCGTCGTCGTTACTTCTTGCTGACTAATTAAATATTTAGAAAAGTGTTAATATGATAAAAACTTTATTTTGGATTACGATATTTTAACCCGTTATCAGCTTAAATAAATCATTTTAAAATTAAAAACACATCTAGAGCTACTACTAGCACTTAAACTTTTTTATTTTAACTTGCCCTTATTAACGGACTTTAGAAAGGATAAGCTTCTTAACACGTCTGTAAGTTTTTTTCGTGTGTTTTGCGTATGGATTACATTTAAATCTCACTAATATTATAAATGCGAACGTTTAAATGGATGGATGGATGAATGGATGTTTGTTTGAAGGTATCTCCGGAACGGCTCAATGGAATTTGATAAAAATTGGCACACATGTAGAACATAGAAGAACACAAAAACTACTTATTATGTTTTGTTTTAATTCCGTGCGGACGAAGTCGCGGGTGACAGCTAGTTGCACATAAAATTATAAACTTACACAAGTGATAAAATAACACATTTCGGATTTCTGAATAAATATTTTTTTTGGTCACTCTAATAATTAAATCAGTTGTTAATATGGCTGGTTGAATTCCAAACATAATTATTTCTGGCCGCAGAGCTCGATGCTCCTGAATTTCAAATGAAAATTAATGTACGCCGAATTGGGTCACGTAACTGAGTAGACGAATGTCATTGTATTGTTCAACTCGATGTATTATAACCAAATAGAAATAATCATCTATACTTATAAACAAGGTATTTACTAAACTAGCGAGTACTATTTCGACCACATCATCACTTAGCAGCACTTGGAATCGTGAACAAGCGCTAAGCTTAGCTATAAAAAAAGAACACTTGGAGTGTGTATTTTATATCAAGGAAATAAAATCATATTTCGTACACATGTGATATTTATGTTGCTAATAAAGATTTACTAATTATTGTCTGTACGTTCTTAGTAATCTCCGGAACGGCTAGACCGATTTTGACGAGACTAGGACGGGAAAGAAGCTGCTGAACGCGGACATATAGCCTTTTTTCTCTGCGCTGATGAAGTCAAATGTCTAAATACTAAAACCTATGTTTATGTAAAGTTTTTGAAGATAAATAAATACCAATTAAAATTATTGAACTATATATAAACTCATTTATATAGAAACAAAATCTTCAGTTCATTACCTCTTCCGTAATACATCACTTGCGTTCGGCGTGTCTACTTATCTCACGTTGTTTACGAGCGACTGAATCGCTGAACAATTTTTAATGCTTTGTTCATGAATGAATACATGAATAAATTTCAGAAACTTATATTCAAAAGATAATATAAATAAAAAACTCCGCTGCTATAGTAAAAAGATTACTAAACATTTCAAGGTCAAGTCACGTTTAGTTACACGAGAACGAAAAAAGATCTAACGCATAAAGAACAAAGAGAATATTATGAATATTGAATCATTCTAACAATATTATAAAAGCGAATGTTTGCACGCAGGATGGATTGATGTTAGAAAATATCTTTAGACCGACTGCATAGATCTCGATAAAATCGGTATAGATATAGACCGTAGACTAGAAGAACACATAGACTACTCATTAAGTACTATTTAACAGTGGTAGAGCCCGCTTTAAGTCTTCGTCGATTAAAGGTAGGCAACGCATATGCGATTGCGTATGTCTATGGGCAACGGTCACTTCGCTATTTCAGCGATGTCAGGTGGCCGCTCGCTCGTTTGCCACCTTATAATATAAAAAAAATATCGACAGCTAGTAAGAAGATATTTGCAAAATATGATTTGTTTCGTTATATTTGAAATAGCCTTTCACTCTCACAGCATTCTGGAAGAGTTTTAATTTATTTATAAATTCACAATATGTTTATTTACAAATGTCTTAAAGTAACATTAAAACTTATACTCCAAACTGCAATTGAAGTGAGATTAAGGAATTAAAAGTTTCCTGCAGTTTTCAATTACTGTATGTCTCGAAAGGCTTTTATAAAGTACCTACGGACTTCCGCTGTGAGTTGTCCGTAATTGAAAATTGGAAAATATAAAATGAAAAGTTTAAAAAGTTTCATACATTTGTTAGCAAGGAATTTTTTTTATCAAAAGGTGGCAAACGAGCAATCGCCCACCCGAAATCGCTGAAAAAGCGAAGTGACCGTTGCCCATAGACATACGCAATCGCATATGCGTTGCCTACCTTTAATCGACGGAGAAGAGGATGCACAGAAAGAAAATGTTTTCCCTTCCCATGCATCCTCTCATCCGGAAAGTCCACTTCCACTTCCCACCCTTCTAAGAAAAAGGGTGAGAAGGGAAACAGGACTAAATAAGGCCTCCGGGACGCACACTCATCAGACGAAACGCGGAATTGCTTCCACTTCACGCCTGTCTTCTGTGTGGTCGTGGTATTTCACCGGGCGAGCCGGGCCGATTCGTGCGAAGATGTTAAAGCGGGCTCTACCACTGTTTACTAATCTTGTTCAACAGTTCAAATATATGATATTTTGTCCATTAATACGGATATACAAACCTAAAAAGTTCTAGAGACAATATCAAAACCTAGAACATAATTATATAACAAAATATTACACAATGGTTATACTTTTGAGGTTTCTTTTCAGCTCAAAACAAGAGAAAGTGTGTGGTTTTTAATCTATACAAAAACTAATCACGTCTCTATTTGAGAAATCAGAGATGTTAAACATTAACAAAAGTACGAATGTTATATCCAAAGTTAATTCCGTATTACGTACAGAGTGTTTATGAATGTTGAGACCAAAAAAAATATATAAAAAGTATTATCGTTATGATATCCAGGTCGCCGCTCGTGAAACATGACACAACAAAGATAAATAGCCACACTATATTTCCGTTATAGCGCGGAAAAAGCTACAGGATGTTACAAAACTGAATGTACAAAATAAAAATAGCAAACTATAAAACGATTTCGCTTTTTATCAAATCTAAAATTTAATAATAATTGCCGAACAACATAATTTGGACTTTCCTAAACAAACAGGAATTCTAATATAGATTTATTATAATAACTTTGGTAACGTCATTTCAAAATTTTAAGTAGACAAACTAATTTGAAAAATTATGTCGATTGTAATGATAATGTATATATTACCATCTTATTAATATTAGAAATGCGAATGTATGCATGGATGAATGGATGTATGTTTGTTTGACGGTATATCCAGAACGGCTGAAAGGATCTTGATGAAATTTGGCATAAATGTAGAACAATTCATCAACCCGCCCTTATCTCTATTGAGGGTCTGCACGGTATGTACTACTCCTCCATACATCTCTATCTACCCCCTTCCTACGCATATCACACAATCACACAGTCATTCCATACTTTTTTGGTATTCCTCTACCTTTGTAGCCATCCACATTCAATAGCCTCGCAGAACACATAAGCTACTAATTAATGTTTTTAACTCAGCGCGGACAGAGTTGCAGGTGATAACTAGTAGTAAATAAAACTTCAAAAGGGAGAATAGGTACATGAACGGACTTCTGTAAAAAATTATAAAACACAACTGTTTCATAATCTCAAAAGTTTCAAATTTAAAACGTCTAATCAAGAACGGACCCTCTTCTGAAATATGAATGGTTATTAATCAAGAGAAAGCTACCATCTTAAAACCGTTGCCTTAAAAATGGATGTTGTAAATTATACTTAATTAATACTTGTCGAAAACATAAAAAGCTACTCCTATAAAATTTATTATAAAACCTCCATGGAGTTTGAGTAACCGTAAGTCAATGCAAAAAACATAATAGTTATTTCAATTTTTTTTTTTTCAAATAAAAATGTAGAAACTTACTCTACATTATTTTTGATATTAAAAATTAAGTCATGCAAATGCGAAGTCAGGTTCATCTTCATACTATACTTACTGATTTTAAGATAAAAAAAAATCTTAAAATTTTATGTACATTTTGTTTCGTGTTCCCAACACTATAAGGAACAAAGGTATATAAAACTTTAATACACGAGTTCACAACTACCAGCTCTAGATTTGTAAAGAAAACTAGTTTAAAGCTGACAAGTTCTTACAAAGTTTTCAATTGTTACCAGATTTAAGAATTAGGAAAGTTTGCAAAAAGGAAAAAAGATTTATCCAATATTCACTTTTAACAACCGTATTTTTTATATTGAAGCGAACGCTTAACCTCGATCCTACCTGATGTTAAGTGGTGATGTCGTCGAAAGATGATATGCACTAGCTTAGTAAATGACTATTCACTATGCGCACACAAAACTACATATTATTTTACTCTCTTACAGACCACAAAGAACATATGATCCGTTGGGCATAAGTCAAACTAAGCTTATAACATCTCACTAGCGCCACCCTATCAATATCAAAAAATGTCACAATATCTTTGTCGTATTGTAGCTGTCTTGACATTTCGTTCATGACATTTCCAATACTTAAATTTTTATGTATTTTCTGGCAGAACTAACTAACTAGATAAGCTTGCTTAACTATATAAATGTATCAAAACTGAAAACTCAATAAGGGACGAAACCTTCATCCACATAACCTTTGTTTATAATACTTGGATATTACATAAATAATTTCCTAACCTTAACATGGGTATTTAGTGTTATAACGGTTGAGATTTATGTCTCAAGTTACACTATCAAATACTCGTTTGCCGCGAACATAACCTTCAAAATTAGGTTTAACGATACTGGTACGAGAGATGAATATTACGCTACGAATATTAATAACAGGCTACTTATATAATAGCCGAGAAGTTAGGAAGCCACCTTATTATTAATAAGCTGTTATTGATATTAAAAGCAAGCATTATAAAAGAAAAGTAAAATCAACCGTTCATCAATTAAATAAAACAACTACTCTAAATTGTGAAAGTCTCCCAAGAGGATATTTTTCAAATAACATAGATGGCATAAGTAAATAAAAAAAATATATTAAATTAAAAAACACGAGGATAAATTTGAAATCAATTGACCATTTTTTTACGTATTCTTCTACTCGAATATACATTCAAGGAACTTGGAACGTTTATATTTTTAATGCAATCATTAAAAGTTTATAAAAACAAAACTCAGTCGACTAATGAATGGGTAATCGTTCGCAGAAAGTTTGTAGAACGTTCGTAGCGCGTTCGTAGACGGCCCGCTACGTTTCACAAAACTTACCGCAGTTTAAATAAATTTCACCGGTTTTTAGTAGTTTCTCTTTACGAGCGATGCTTTTCAAACTTAATCTATAAAATCTGGTGAAATTTCAAGCAATCGTTGTACAGTGCTTGGAAAAAAGAAATCAACTGCTTTTAAAACGTTTTAGTTTTCGTATCACGCACCCCCCCCCCCCCTTTATATAAAAAAAAAAACTTAGCATCTGGGGCCAAGACAAGTATTGACTTACTAAATTGTATCAATTTCTTGATTATGACTGTGCTTTGCAGATTGGACGAATGTCGAATGGTCATAGTATTTTGTTTGAGAGAAACTGGCACTAACAATCTGATTTTGAAGGACTCTTGTGAGCATACAACCTATCTTATTACCAGAAACCATCGATTTACTTAAAGACAATCCAAAAGTGCAACTACAGTGACAAAACCAATGCATGTTATTGAAGTTGTCATTCTTTGGATTATTTTGTTCAAACATTCTTAAAATATTTTTATTCGAACAAGAGTGAAGAACAAATAAAAATAAATAAAAGGACTTAAACCCTTCCAAGTCCGGATTAATATTTTACAACCGAATCAGCATCTTTGAATCGAATTAGTGCCCAACGAGGCGGAACACCGTCGACATTTTATTCAAACCTTTTTTGTCTCGCAACTCTATTGCGATATAAAAAGTTTATGTGAAAATAATATTGTTTTCTATTTTATTATTTTGTCTAAAACTTATTTCTTGGAAATATGTATTTATATACAATCTTTTAAAAAATGTGGTCACTAAGGGAATGTGTTAAATGACGCTGAACGTTTCTAAATGCAACAGATGATCATTAATTTGATATTTTTGATTGTCAACATATTTTGTCTTATTTTATAAAAAATATTAGCAGACTTTTGTTAATTTACTATTTCATGTACCATTCCAAGTAAGCTCAAGGCTTGTGATAGGCGGGATTCGAACCCCAGACCTCATGATCGGAAATCCGTACCCTTAACCATTGGGCTACTGACGCTCTTATGTTTTTTTTATATTCACTAGGCGAGTCTCCGTAAAAGTTCCCCGCATAAAAAATGTTTTCTCTTAATAATTAAAAAAAACTATCCTTAGCTAGTTCTAATCAAAATCTAATTCTCTTTAATATCATTAATATTTATCGCATTCAAATCCCACATCATCCCGATCTCTAAGCCAAAGATTATTCCTAACAAACTATCCAATGTGCAGTTACATTCGCTCGCTGCATATTCCCTGCAAATGAGTATTTAATGGTAGAAGTTAGTCGAGGCAACTTCCTCTCAACGACATAGCTAATAGTTACACATTTATAACTTCAAATACTTTTGTAAAAATAATGCGTCATCATCATCAGTTCACTATACGTCCTTACTGATGGGCTCGGAGCCTACCCTAAGTTAGGGGTGACTTGATCATAGTCAACCACGCTGGCCAAGTACGGGTTAGTTGACTTCATACATATTTTTGAATTTTTTCGCAGAAATGTACAGGTTGCATCACGATGCTTTCCTTCACCGGAATACCGTCGGATAAATGTAAAATACATACATATGTACATCGAAAATCGAAAAACACGAAGTACCAATGCACATGACGGGATTCGAACCCAGGACCTGCAGATATCAAGCAAAGTACTGAAACCCCTGAGGTACCAACGCTCTCGTATAATAATGCGTACCAGAGATCTAATTCAGGTCCTCTTTCAAAGTGGATTTGATAGACGGATATTAAGGGGAAATATTATCTTTATGTGCGTTACGCATCTGCAATTGTGGGTAACTATGGACAGCGGTCACTTCGTCATTATGGCGAATTCTGGTGGCCGTTTTCTCGTTTATAATATAAAAATGACAATACTACTAGACACTACAGAAGAATACTACAGAAGACAATACACAATACTATTAGAGTCATTTTCTATGACTGTTTTTGATAAGTAACCGATTCCATTAAAAGTGTTAAAGCAGCCTCTAGAAAAGACCTCAAAACGTTAAAGCTGTTTAAGAGTATTCTAGTATATAAATTGCAATGCAAATATCCAAACACGAGCAATATAATACATATTATAGTAATGATATAAAATTACAATAATAAGGTTTAATATTAAACGTAAATTAAATTTAAATTACGAAACATGTCATATTTAATACAACAGGAATTCAGAACATACGTGAAATGTTCGCGGTTGAATGTTGCCACAATCCAACAGAATGATACAAATTCTCACGTTCTGTACTGACATTTACGCAAATGTATGAACAATATAATTAAACCAAAAACTTCTAAAAACAATAAAATCTATGAATTAACGTAAGTTATAGTTAATAAATAAACAAAAATAAAATAGCCATTTATTCACTTCTGCTTGCAAATTACAATAAAATAACAAATATAAATTAAGTTTGCAATTATGGACATATAAGTATTAAAAGTTGTAATATAAATGTAAAAAAAAAGTAAAAATAAGATTAGACGTTAAATGATACACTTCCAGTATACTTTTTTCGCTTATTTTCTGCAGATCTGTTTGCCAGTTGGCAAAGGCCTCCTCCAGTCTTTTCCACTCATGCTTTTCTCTCGCTACTCTGCTCCAGGTTACCCCTGCTACACTCCAGATGTCGTCGTCCCATCTTTTCACGGGACTAAGGAATCGACTTGTAACCTGCAAATCCTGGGTTCGTGTGGTGTTTTAGAGTTTCGAAATGAAGAGAACTTCGTGATGCAACCGTCAAACATCTACGAATAAATAAAAAGATATGTGTGAAGTCACACAACGCGCACTTAGCCAGCGTGGTTGACTATGACCTAATCACCTCTGACTTAGGGTAGACTCCGAGGTTACAAAAAATACATTACGTTAAAAAGGGACTTCTTAGAGTCAAGGTCATAATTTCTCATTCGTTAATAATCTAGTTATCAAAACTGAAGCAATATGACATTCAATTTTGTAATGAGATTTCTCACAGGGAGATAAGATGCCGCCGCAATCTGCGGACGAATGTAAAAAAATAATGACATAAACGGCAACCGAATCACAGACGCGACAGATTTAACTCGATAAAAGAGAATTCGATTGCAAGCAATTGCTTCTGTGCTGTTATTTACTTGTTTTTACTGTACCTAGCGTTTTATGTAAAGCCTGCAGTAACGCATATAGAAATAATGTGTTCACGTTTTATTTATTTACTAGCTGTCGCCCGTAACAACGTCCATGCGGAGTTAACAAAAAAACATAATTAGTAGCCTATGTGTTCTTCCGGACTATGTTCTACATCTGTGCCTAATTTCATCAAGATCCGTTGTGACGTTCCGGAAATACCTTCAAACAAACATCCATCCATCTATCTAAACATTCGCATTTGTAATATTAAGAGACTTTCTCTCGTCGCATCTCCGACTAAACTATTAATAAAAATAATACCAAAGAGAAATAATCTAATATAACATAGAAAGAAATAATATAATAAAGAAATGAAAATATATTTAGAAAGTTCTCTGTGAATTTCCACTGCCGTTCTACTGATTCTTTGAAGAAAATAATAATAACATTTTTATACGAGTTTGGAAAGTAAAACTCGCAAAAATAATGTGATTAATGTTTACATAACGAAAAGAAAATTTTATTAAAAAAAAAACAATTTTACACGTTTTGATTTAACATTATACTTTTACCCAAATCTATCTTAGTCCGAATTAAAATTAAAGCGCCAAACCGCTGTTGAGCTCAGATAAAACTTTTAAAATACGAATCCCTTTCTCCGGGAAAATCGTTACATTTTCGCCGCAAGCGAATAATGGACATTGAATAATTTTAAATTGTGATAAAACAATATTTATATTTATATTAAAACAATATAAATTCGGAACGATGCAAAATATGTCATTTCCAAGTAATGACCTATCCATTTACAGATTATCAGTGACTTGGACCAATAACCTGTACTACTTCTATCTTAGTTCTTTATTATAATAATATATTCCATTCCCTTCGTCAATATAAAATACATTTAAGCTTCATTCACTTCGCTCATTTCATATTTTGCATTTTTTTAATCAATTTGCACAAAATCTCCATAATCTTGTTGGCTTAACGTTGCTTCCTTGCTTAATTTCGTCTCGCCGCAACGACTTGTGAAAAATGAACATTATTAATTCTATAAATGTAAGCCGGGGGTAAAATATTACATTCATTACGTTGTTCTAGCTTAATCAGAATGGCAAAAAGCAAATTATTTTAAAAACACACCTAAAAATATTAAAAATATTTTTGTTATGGTAACTTTATATCCGACGTTCTTATGGTGCAGGAAAACATCGTGAGATATCACATATCTGAGAAGAAATTCAAAAGTAAAGTCAACCCGTACTGGGCCATCGTAGTTAACTATGGCCTAGTCACTCCTAACTTAGGGAAGGGTCTGAGCTCCTCAGTGGGGACGTATAGTGAGCTGATGATGATGTTAAAATTTGTGCATAAAGCCACACATCCTCAGTTTTACATTGCAATAGGATTACAATATCTTTTTTAATTAATCGTTTTCCAACTTTTAATGTAACCCTTTGGTCGCTGCAAGCATATAGTCGTGGCGTTTCATTAAATTAATGACTCGAGTTTCGAGCGCGCTCTTGTCTTTCAGTTTAATGAAGCGGATGTCGCGATACCAACAGAATTAACTGACGCTTTCGCTTCGACGCCATTTTGTTACAATAGTTGACTTTCTTATTACCGTACCATAGAAGATTGGACAGATATATTTTGAACAAAACACAATCTGACAACATGTTTCGCAGTTCTTTTACATCTAAATTACTGCGGCAAAATGATGGTTAAAAAAATTAGTAATCAGATTGAATATGGATGGCTACAAAGGTAGAGGAAGACCAGAGAAAATATAAACAGATTGTATGGAAGATAATATGTTTAAGAAATAACTACATTTTGATGGATGTATGTATGGAGGATGTAAGAATATACCGTGCCAAACCTCCGTGCGCAAAAGGGCACGATGATGATATCCTAAATATTTTTTTAGTATATATATTTTTACTCACTGATTTCATCTTTTGCTTCTTTTCGATTTAAAAACGCATGTTAATATTACTTGACAGTTAATTCTATCTATATTATTAGTTCGAATCCACACCAAAGTAACAAACCGCTACCATCAGAACCAAAAAGGCTCAAATCAAATAGGCACAAAAAACTACGTCTTAAAACCAGTCCACGTATAGAGGTCAGTGTATTTACTGCTGACCAACAACATTATTTATTGCAATAAAAAAGTATTTTATAGCTATTCTAGTAACAAGCTGTTGCCCGTCACCGCGACCAACTTGGAACTTGATATAACTTGCATTCAAGCATAAACTTGAAAGTTTAAGTTGCAGCGGTTTCCCAAGTGTAAGAACAAGTTGTTCGCAGTGAATTGTAAACAAGATAACTTATAGTTGTTATTCACAAATTCAAATTACTATTGTTTGAAACTTGTATAATTAATTCTTCATTGTTTTTACACAAAGATGTTATAATTGCCGTACGTAACATTAAATTTATTTAAGGAGACGTAGAAATGTCTAGTTTAATTTTGTAATTTATGTTCAGTTTTAAACTTTAATGAGATTGTGACATTGCTAGCTGTCGCCCATGACTTTGTCCGCGCAGAATCGACAAAAAACTTAATTATTACCCTATGTTTTCTACCAGACTATGCTTTATATCAATGCCAAATTTCATAGAGCATGCAGCTGTTCTGGAAATACGTTCTAACATTCATCTAAACATTCGCATTTATATTAGTAAGGTTTTTTTTGTGTGTTACGTCTGTGTAAGCCTACTATTGCTGAATAAAGCCTATATTAGTCAGCAATAATTAACTAACGCTTGGCGACATTCTCTTGTTCTACTATAATAATATTTGACGTTGATTAATAACACAGAACATATTCATTGAGATTATTGTTATGTATCATCACCAAGCATACATCCATCATATTGCATACTATCATAGTAATATTATAAATTAGAATGTTTACATGGATGTTTGAAGGTATCTTCAGAACGACTGAACGAATCTCGATGAAATTTGGCATACATATAGAACATAGTTTGGAAGAGCACATAGGCTACTAATTAAACTTTGTTTACTCGCACGAACGGAGTCGCGGGCGATCGCTAGTATTATATTGGATACAAAAAACATTTTAAATTTTTGTCTGTCTATCCGCATGTATGTGTTTATTCCAGGTAATCTCGGAAACGGCTAGACCGATTTAAACGAGAATTTTAACAGAAGATAGCTGATTAATATATGGTGTTTTTTAATTACACGGTGCCAAAATATTCAATATAATTTTTGTATTAAAGATACACGTTTTTAGTGGAAACTAACCTTAAAACTTGTATAATAGAAACATGTTTTCTCAGATAAATGAAAGATGAGTTTCAGTGCATCTCTTGGCTCATTTTAATGAACAGGATGTTGTGATACAAGAATAATTAACTAGAGACGTACGCCGCCATCTTGCAACTTGATGTAGAGTTTGTCTTGGTTTCTATTAGCAACTGTCTTATAGGTACATATACTAGCTCTCGTCCGCGATTTCCATCGCGCGTATTCAAAAGTAAAGCTTAATTAATAGCATATGTGTTCTTTCAGACTATGTTTTACTTCTGTGCTAAATTTAAGCGAGATCCATGTTGCCGCTCTAGAGATACTTACTAACAAACATCCATTCATCAAGATATACGCATTTTTAATATTAGTAAGATTTTACTTTCCATCAAAAACCTTTGGTTTTTCAGCTTTTATTAGTAAAAATATACAATCTACTTGTTAAGATTTGTTTTAATTCCCACGGCCACAGTCACGGGCAACAGCTAGTATGTCTATAAATGTACAACAGCGTAAACTCGTATCATTTGTAAATCAAGTCAAACATTTACTTGATCAAATAATTGCAGTCTTGTAATTACGTCAGTTCAAATAGATGGTACACAGCTGCTCCCATCGTATGTCTAATATTTGCCCGCTAATAATATTAATGGTGAATTACGATGTAATACCGAACACATGCGAACGATGTATTAATTACTAACTGTCGCCCGCGACTCCGTCCGGGACCAAATTAAAAAAAAAAACTTAATAAGTACCTCATGTGTTCTTCCAGACTATGTTCTATATGTATGCCAAATTTCATCAAGTTCCGTTGAGCCGTTCCGGAGATACCTTCAAACAAACAACCGATTCATATAAACATTCGCATTTATAATATTACTAAGAATTACGATAATACAAAGGAAGGGATAGAAGGTTGTCTTCTCACCATATCTTTGCAATGCTGAGATGAACGTAAAATACATTGGATTATAAACACAATTTTTATATCCTTTCTTTTATCCTTTCATGTCCAAAAAGTGTCGTAGAAAGCTACGCATAACATTTTTTTCGCCTGCCAAGTTTATAAATACGCTTTTAAATTCAATCTGATTTCCGATCTGCTTTGTAAAGTCTACAAAATCAGTGTTAATCCTTTACTTAATTCCTTTATTACGGTTTACTCGCTTTGTTGTGATTTCATCACGGATACGATTGGATTGTGAGAAAGCAATTAAAGCTCTTAACGCCTCGATCCGATTTATTGGTTACGAGTTAGAAAGGGAAAAAAGAAAATACAAGTTAAGCTTCATTGTGTTAGTGGAGAAATAATTGAAAGTCAACTTGAATAGAAAATGTTAAACTTATGGTTGGTTTCCGAGACCAAAATTGCCTTATAACACTTTGACAAAAGAGAGATAACAATATGTTTTAAACAAGCATTTTGGTCTCGGAAACCAACGATAAAATAGATTTAATAATCACGCAAATTGATTGATAGCGAACAGCTTCGTCCAATATCCTAAAATATTAAATACAAGATAAATAAATATGTAAAAAGTAAAAAAACAGCCGCGTTGTGAAATACCCTGTCCTCAGCGGTATTTCCAAACATTTACGACTTAGGGGCCTTCAAGAAAAGAGCGTACACCTTCCTTAAAGGCCGGCAACGCATCTGCGGTTCCTCTGGCTTTGCGAATGTCCATGGGCGTCGGATCAAATAATCTTAGACGATTCGTTAATCGTTTGTCCCAACCTCCTATAAAAAAACCGATTGACTTTAAAAGGGTTAATATTTTTTCTGTGTCGGAAAAATGTGGTCGTACGTTCTCCATACATATTCAGTAAAAAAAACTAGGTTTTGATAAAATAAGGCAAAGTAAAAAAGGCAAAGCTTTTCCATACTTTCATTGCGCACACAAGACAAACTACACACCATTAATAACTCGAGTCTATGAAATATTATTTAAAGAAATCATAACCAGATCATTTCTGAGACGAAGTTTATGATTAATGGCTTACTTTACCATCAACTTTGGAACATTAAATTGGAAAATCATATTTTTTGGAACCTTAAATTAGTGTGTTTTAATTGTAAAGGCTTTACTAAACTTAATCGTAAGAGAAACGCAAAAACATATTATCATCTCACTCGTACTCATTGAAAAAATAGAGACAACAACATTTATAAAAAACGTTTCAAATGTCTCCGATAATCCATAAAAAACATCATACTGTATTCAATATTCATTCCAACCATTATTAATATAGAAAAGAACGATATTTTTTTTCAATTAGTCTGCAAAAGAAAACATCTGATGAATGTTGAACAACGCGTAATTAGCGCAGCCTACTTTCTGATAAATCAAGACGTATCGGCTTTTGTGACGTCACTGCGCCGTGACGTGACGTCAGAAATGTCATGTTACAATGCTACGGCCGTAACACAAAACATCAATATCATTGTTTCCACAAAGGGGTTGCGAGAAACAGTACGTTGTTACATAATTTAATCGTCAATGGAAACCCACTATTAAACAGAACAGAAAACAAATATCTCTGTATTGTTAAATCAAATAAAATTCTGTTAATCGATTTTTATCATTTTAGATTTCCATTTTGAAACTTTTAGTTAAATTATTACTTAAATATCTTAACTAAAAATTCAATTCCTAAAACCCTCTTTTGCGAATGCTGTGAAGCGTAAATGGTTACGCTCTTCAAATTCAATTTACTGAAATCCCTTTTGCCGAATACTAAGATAGTGAATAAAACGCAGACTTTCCTTAGTAGCAATTCATTGCAGATAAGATTTTACACAGATACTTACTAAGGATATGTTCCTCATCAGCACACAGACCCCACCAAAGGCGTCGAGCCAACGGTATGTTAGGTGTGAACTAGACTTTAGACACAAGTCTAATTTGGATTTATTTACACATATATTTTATATTTCTGCGCAGACATGTGCAGGTTGCATTTCGATAATTTTTCCTACACCGAATGAACATCGGATAAATATACAAATAAAATAAAAAAAAAAGTAAAATACGGATTGTTACATGGTGGGGAATGAATCTGTACCTGTAAATAACTACGAAGATATTATAAAATATTGGAAAACTGCAGAACGGCTGAACGGATCTCGATTAAATTTGGCATACGTATAGAACATAGTCTGAAAAAACACATAAGCTACACTAAGTTTTTTTTATATATCCACGCGGACGGAGTCGCGGGCGACAGCTAGTTTAATATATTTCCATCTGTGCATTAAATTGCTCGTAGAATCAACAAGAGAGCTAAAGCGAACGGAAACGTTTAACAGATTTAAGATAGTAATTTACGTCCTACGTAGTACTTAAACGCCAAGTCCAACCACTGAAACGTTTTAAAAATCCCCACAGACTTTAATTCTAAAGGTATCGTAGTTTATGGCAAAGTACTGTCTGTTTTTTACATCATGTACTTCTTAAGTTTATTTATAATTCTATCAATAAAAATCTTTGTAATTTTAATTTTTAAATACAAGCAAAGGCAACTAAAACGACTTACTAAGTACTATTAAGTTGGTAGTTTCTACCTAAAAACACCATCTAATAGTAGTTAAATTTTATTAAGTATAACAAACGTTGTTTATCAATTAACAAAATATTTTATGCCCGCTGTTACAAGGTTACGTTGCTAGATTTTGATAAAGTCTCAATTCTTGATCTATTACATTGCCCCAACTATATTATTACTAGCTGTTGTTCTTCCAGACTATGTTCTACATCTAAATCCATTCAGCCGTTCTCTAGATACCTACACATCCATCCAACCAAACATACCCATTTATAACATTAGTACGCTTGTCTATTATCTAATCCAGTAAACTATAAAAAGTATCTTTTTTTCTAGTATTGATACAAACAAAAGAAACGTCGGTACGGAATGCGATGGGAATCGAGAAAAGCAATTTAAGTAATTCAAAAGCATTTCAGCGCGAGTTTAAACGCTTTGAATTCATTTAACGATCTACAACTGCTTTGTAGCAACTCTCTTCTTACTTTAAATATTGATAATGACGTAAATAGAAGCTTAACTATTGTTTTATTTATTGTATAAATTCATGAGATAATCAACTTGTCTTTTTTATAAAAACAAACAGCCAAGGAAAGCTAGAGTCAGCTTTACATTGATATAGATTTTGTTAAATTTGTTTTTCTTCTAAATTCATTTGTAAACATCCTTTAAAACTTTAAACAGATGTAAGAAACAAGCATTTTTTTATAACAGAAGGGGGCAAACGAGCAGCTGAAACACCGAGGTGTTCAACGACACCCATGGACATCAGCAATATCAGAAGAACCGCAGATGCGTTGCGGACCTTTGAGATGGTGATACGCTCGTTATTTGAAGGACCCTAAGTATTTTTTTAGAATTATTTCTAAATTAGTGATCACGTTTTTTCGATTACAAAATCACTAAACATTACATGAGTTGTTGAAGCTGTAGTTTATAAAAAAAAGCAATAAACACAACGTACAATAATTCCTATGAACATTCCCTTACTTGTGGATAAAAATAAATTAAATAGCAACTTTACACACAATTTTTATTTCTTTCTATAATCTAGAAAACTTTTCACAGCTTTGAAAACATCAGCTGCTAATTCTTTAGGTTTCTCTAGAGCAGCGAAATGTCCACCATCATTTAAAGAGGTGGTACCAAGTAATGTAGGATATTTAAATTTAAGTAACCAATCCGGTTGATAGTATAATTCATATTTTAACCTGAGAGCCCAAGTAGGTACAGGAGTTGGGATTCTAAAACAGAAAAAAAAAGAATCGATCAAAATTAAACTAGGGGAAACTAATCTTTGAAATTAAATACCGGAGTTTCCATGATATTCAAATATAACATAGTGTATTATAACAATGTTAGAGCCTGCTTTAACATCTTCGCACGAATTGTCCCGGCTCGCCCGGTGAAATACCACGACCACACAGAAGACAGGCCTCAAGTGGAAGCTATTCCAAGTACAGTCTGATGAGTGTGCGTCCCGGAGGCCCAATTTAGTCCTCTTTCCCTTCCCACCCTTTTTCTTATAAGGAAAGGATGTTAAGTGGAAGTGGACTTTACGAATGAGAGGATGCATGGAAAGGGAAAATATTTTCTTTCTGTGCATCCTCTCCTCCCTCGATTAAAGGTAGGCAACGCATATGCAATTGCGTATGTCTATGGGCATCGGTCACCTGAAATCACTATTTCAGTGATTTCAGGTGGCCGCTCGCTCGTTTGCCACCTTATGATATAAAAAAATATATATATGATGGACTCAATGTGGAATTAAAAAGAAATAGGTTAAATATATTACCTTGCTAAAATCAATTCCGTTTCACTTGCAAAGCTCTCTTTATACAGTCTCATAGCTGACGTCATAGAACCTGTTATCCAGTACAGCATCACATTATCCAGCATATCAATAGAGGATATGTTATCTAAGCCACCTTCTTCCGTATTCTTGAAAGAAGAATTTGAGAACACCATGTATCTGTCAAGCATATACGCTGCTAATCCAACAGGAGAATCTTGTAAAACGTATCCTGTTTGACATTAAAACAATAATTAGTGAAAGTTTAATAATATTTAAGAATAATCTTACTTCTTACTAATTTTATAAATGCAAAAGTTAAAAAGGATGGATAGATAGATATTTGTTTGAAGTTAACTCGGGAACGGTTCAACGGATCTTGATGAAATTCGGCACAAATGTAGAACATAGTCTATTAGGACTCATAGGATACTTATTAAGTTTTTTATAATCCACGCGGACAGAGTCGCGGGCGACAGCTAGCCTATGTATAAAATATCTATACTATTATAAACAAAAAGATACACCTAATACTTTACTAAGGTTACAAAGGCACTAATTAAACATCTCTAAGAGTATTTAAAATCAAAGTTGAACTATAGTGAATCCTATGGAACAGTTACTTAGCAACAAATAATTATAAAACATACCTATAGTATCAGGCTTGGTGCCCTGTAAGTGCATATAACCTGATTCTTCTAAATAATAACTCAATTTTTCACTCATCGGATACATTTTATCCGCATGGTCGCCAGCAACCAATGTTGGACAAATGGATCCAACTAGCCAAATCAAATTAGCCAACTTGGAAGGATTAATTGGCGTATTCGTGTGGAAGCCTAGCACTTGGTCAGGGAATAATGTTGCCATGTGGGATCCGATAATATGACCAAGATCACCACCTTGAATAAAGAACTTCTCATGACCGATCTTCTTCATCAGGTTCCGCAGAATGACAGCTATTTGAGTCGGTGCCAATCCACGTTTTTGAGTGGCCTGAAAATTTTTAGTCGTATAAAATTTGTCCACAAAAATTTTAGTATAATAAGTGAGTGCTGGGACGCATTTTTTTTTAGGCAACAATCGAATAATATTAAAAAAAATATTAAAGAATACCTGGGAATAAATATATCCAGGCAAACTAGGAACGATGACTTCAAAGACAAAATCATATCCCGGTCTCGGTGTGGTCAAAATTGGTATCACATCGTAAAAGTCCTTGAAAGTACTTGGCCATCCATGAATAAGTAGAATTGGAAAGACCTGAAAGAAAAAAAAAATCTCATTTTATTTAATAAAATCGGTGTTTGAAGGACATCCTTCTCAGAATGTGTCCTCTATTAATTTATTCTTTATTTAAAGACTAGCTGTTATCCGCGATTTCATCCGCGTGGAATTAAAAAAAACTTAATTAATGGCCTATATGTTCTTCCAGACTACGTTCTGCCGTTCTACGTTGAGCCGTACTGGAGATACCTTCAAACAAACATCCATCCATCTAAACATTCGCATTTATAATATTAATAAGAAGTAAGATAGCGGAACATCTATTTACCTTTGTATTTCCATCAACTTTAGGCTTCACATGCACAAAATGCATATCCAATCCTTGTATATAAGTTTTGAAATGTTCGTACTTATTAAGATATCTCACGCGATCTCTATAAGGATATTTAAACTGCCATTGCGCGAAGAATTGTCCAAAAGCATCGGAATGGACGCCATAGCTCGAATTTTCGGTTAAACTTTTCAACTTTGGACGTCTACGGAAACTGTCGAATAGTCGACGAAGACCTTCTTGCATCTGTAAATTATATGTACTGGCTAAGTAAAGGTAGCCAAAGACTTAGAACTGTGATTACTCCTACATTTAGTTATTCTGTGCTAAAGTTTGGACTTAAAAGTACTACGTTTCTGATCGAACCTACTCTTACATAAATTCCCTGATATCTCTCGCTATACATTGTTTGGTTTCTTATTATTTCATATATTAAATACTTACAGAATCAATGTATAAAACTCTAAATGGTCTTATAGAAGTATCTTTTGATTTGGTCGTGTTGGGACCCCACCATTCATTGAAATCTATAGCTGGTAAATCTGGGACTGCGATCACGTTGACATAAACTTGGAAGCAAGCCAGACCAACCAGCAGAACTATTACAGATGTTACTAATAAACAGACCTGGAATTTAAGTAACATTAATTACAAAATCATAGATATTTAGATAATAAACGAAATATGTCACTTGTTAAACAAACTAGCTATCGCCCGCGGCTCCTTCCGCGCGGAATTGAAAATATTTTTTGCAAATTTCTTCATGATCCGTTTAGGATCCGTCGTTGTGGCGACAACTTTAAACAAACATCGATCCATTTAAACATTCTCATTTATAATATTAGTAAGCTACTAAGATCTAATAATAATATAATCGTATTACTGAATTACTTACATTCTTAGAACCACCTTTATTTGTTCCTTCAACTACTTTTTGATCAGCAACAGAACTAGGTGGTTTCTTTTGAACTTTTTTCTTCACCATTTTATAAAATTTATTTCTTATAAATAAATATTTTAATCACAATGCATATCACGAAAACGACTTGCCGTATCTACTATTTAAATTAAACTACAATCAAGAGTATATACAATCTAATCAATAATATATTAGGTAAAAAAATCAATGTGTTTACTATGGATTGGATTGCCACTATCTTATCTCACTCTTTAGGGATTAAAATTGTACGTTGATTTTTAAACACATAACGAAGTTATATCAGTAAACATTCTGATGAGGTGTCTTTTAATATTACGTATAGACCACTTGTGGTTTATGGAATTTAAAACTATAAAAAAAAAACACTATAGACTCTTTCGTAACAATTGAATAAAGATATAAAAAGGCTTTATTTTATATTAACAGTCCACCGCGACTTTGTCAGCGCGGAATAAACAAAAACAGCGCCTAATATCTGTATCGTCTGACATCCATTGTTTGGGTTCGTATTTTTTGATCACGTCTATAGACATGATGACGAATCCATCGAGCGCTTGGTGGTGCAGGGGAAAGTTGAGGGCAACAGACCACGAGGAAGATCGCCTATGAGGTGGACCGACCAAATCAGAGCGGCTGTGGATGTCCCCCTGCACCAATGTACAAAAAAGGCAGCGACTAGGCAGGAGTGGCGGTGCCTGGTAAAGCGGGTCACAAATACCAGTCTGACAAGACTGTAACGACGAAGAAAAAGAATATCCTGTATACCTCAGCTATCTTCGAGTGAAAGTCTCATCAAAGTCAGTCCCACCGTTTCGGAGATTACTCGGAATAAACGTGGATTTGTGGGCTATAAATAGGGTTGCCAAAAGCTACTTGTTTAAGTAAACAAAGTCATCTATTCGTTGTAACATGTTCATGGTATTTTGAAGTTTAATACGCCAGTTTTTTCTAGGTTATTCGGTCTGCGTGGTGGAGGTAACAAAGCACTCTTTGCTCTCACACGGTCTGAATAAAACACGTGAGCTACGTTGTAAAACAAGTAGAACTCGCATGAGTAAATACTTTTCTAGTTTGACAATGTTTTTCTGCTTTTTTTGAACGGAAAACTTTTGTATGGCACTCTTTAAAAAAACTGGAAAATGTTTCTAGCCTAACAGAAGTACTGCAAATGTTATAATAAAATTACCTTTTAAACTTCTTAATCTGTCATTTTAATTAGCTTAAAACATTTCTTTCTTTATTTTAGAGCACAAATTTTCCTTTTTATTATTTTTAGTAAAATAATGTTACTATTTTTAGTAATTTTAACTTAAAAAAAGAGATATTGAAATTCATAATGAATTCTTCAGTACGCTAATAAATACGTTACGAATTCTACGGAACATTAAAATCTTATATTTAAAAACCTAACTTCGAGAAATATTTTCATTATAATCTTCGTTCCTTTGCCAGAATAAATGACATCGATTTTTTCTATCTGCATTCAAATGACGCTATATCGGATATTACATATTTCAGAATGTAACTAAGCGAGAATTGAACTGGAATATCAATGAGATACACCCATATCGTAAGTTTCCACTGAAGATATCTCATAATTCAACATGGCATTATTCAAACTTTCGTCAGACATTATACTAAACAGATATAAAAACGGCTAAACACTCACATATATTCGTCAGTGAGCGACGGGCCTCGTCCGCGAAATAATACCAGTACTCTCACTGATGAAGGGCACCTGATGGGCTCGAAACTAATCGGTGCCACCACCAGACGAATATACGTGAGTGGTTTAGCCGTTTTTATATCAGTTCAACATAGCAGTTCAATTTGATTCAAGAAACAAAATCTTAAAAATCCACAAAAAGCCTGCTTGCACGCTTGATCGCCGCAACATCGTAAATTTGCAAAGAAGCCAGCTGCGCATGAAACCTTTTATCTGAATTGAATCGTTCACGAGTCTGCAGTTTATATTCAGACATTTAGGGATGTAAGCAGAGACAAGGAATAGAAATTTACATCGCCAGATTACATCCCAGGATTTACAATTTTTTAAAGCGTGCCAAAAACTATAAAATGCCGCCCTCGCACATTTATTTTACTTTTACCTTTTAAGTTTATTCTATGATGAAAGAAAAAAAATTGACATGTTTTGATGAGAAGGGGATGTGAATTTGGCGGAAGAGGGGACGCATAAGTAGGGATAATATGCGTGTTGATTAAACGTAGGCAACACAACTGCAAATGCTAATGTCTATAGACAGCGGTAGCTTCGCTATTTTGGCAAATTCCTGTGATGGCCTTCGTTTGTTACCTTTTGCTATAAAAAAAAAAAATAAAAAAAACAATTCCTTGTATGTACATTGCAGCTAATTTACCTAAGAACATGTCAATTTTTCTCCGTCGTCGTATGATGAATATAAATTAAAGTCGTTGACGCGCTTCAATTCTGATAAAAGGTTTCACGCACACCTGCTAGAGTTTCTTCAATATTCATTATATTAAGGCTTCCTTACACGTGTAACCGTATGTTGTTAATAATTTTAAAACTTTACGATAGTAAATTTTGTTTTCTTTTTAGTCTTGACTTAGCGTAATCGAAAATCTAAACTGGATTCTTGACCTTTACTTTTAAAATGGACCCTATTCAAGTTAAGGCCTGTTTATCAATAGCCAAACAAAGTACTGGATAACTAACCAAATAGTTTGCGTTTCACAGCTTATTCACAGATTGAAATACGCCGACAACGACTTTATTTGACAAATAAGTTCCAACTACCTTATTCAAGACTTATTTGAACATAAAACAGGCATATAATAAAGAATTTTGACCTTAACGAAAATTAAAAAAATAATAATTACATTCATCTTTCCGTCCTTGTCCCACACAATGTAGGGTTAGCACACCAGTTTTCGTCCACCAGACCAATCCATCTTAAATTACTTTAAGACCGTTAAAGATAAAACCACAATGTTATCTAAAATAAAATAACTGACATAATAAATCAGTAAAAGTATAAAAATGTTTAATTAGCGTATTCAAACGAAACATCAAGGGCAGTAAAAGTAAAAGTTGTCAAGTATTTGGTAGGCTAATAGGCCGTTATATTCTTCTGCATGAGACTGACATTTGAATTGCAAATAGCAACAGAATGGGCGTCTTGTAACTTTAGCATTAATTTTGCGTAACAACATTATGTAAATCGTGTAGACTTTGTAAATTTATGCACAAATATAGAGCAAGAATTTATTTACTTTAGAAATTCTCTTTAAGACTTTTTCTTAAAGCTACATAAAAAAAGTATTTATCTATCTCTTACATTAAATAAGGCATAATACGTTTTAATTTGCATGATTCTAACTTATAAACATCTGTAAAGCAATTAATAAAGTTTTAAACGCTTCGTTTTAATGTTAGGAAGAAAATCCGACACTATGCCGGTGTGTCGGCGCAACACTAGCCTTACTAAAACATCAACGTTTATATCCCTTCACTAATCAATCTGACACTTGACTTTGTAACGAAAACGTACCATTCTCGCTAAATGATTCTAACTAATAATGTCTAAAAGTAGAAAAAATACTCCTAGAATAGTAAAAGAATCTGTTTGGCCATCTATAAGGTTGGGGACTATTCCATTTTTTTTTGGTTAAAAATATTTGACAGTCACATTTGTCAAAATTTCGGTTAACTTTTTCAAAACCAGTATTAAAAATATAAAGAATGGCAGATAAAAGTAAAATTTACGTGTAATTTCGCTTGAAATTTTTTCTATAGAAGGCAAGATGTTCACATAATCGAATCGTCGTTCGAAGGATCGTCTCATTGATATTCCACTTCAGTCTTCACTCACATTCCAAGCTGGCGATTTGTCCGGGCCATAAACAAATTTCACGTAAAAATAAGATTATGCAGAGAATACTCTCGAATCTCGTGTAGAAATTCTATTGAATGGTTTGAATTTTGTTTTACATTTCTCCTTCCAAGTGGACCGACACCGACCGGCAGTGGGCAGTCGTTGGATGGAAAAGGCGAAGGACGGCAAACTGAACATGACATTAGGGAAGACCTATGTCCAGCAGTGGGCAGATGAAGTTGATGATATTGACGATATTTGTGGTACTGATAGTCGAACTTTTTTCTTTTAATTATAGCAAATGAATATGTCAAATTACACTATATTAAACAGTCATTCCAAGCTCCAACAGCTAGCCTTACAAAATTCTTGTGTTACAATGTTAGTTATCATACTCCTGCGAATGAACGAAATTTTATACGCATATTCAGCAGCTCTATAATTGAACCCCGCGCAGACAAAGTCGTGGGCAACAGCTAGGGTTACATTTTAGATACGATTTTCTTTACATTAAACATATGACATCCAAAATCCCTAAAGACCCAAGAACACACAGACATCCGCAAATCGGCGTCATGAATATGAATACGTCATAATGTCTACCGCTTTATGACGAAACCCATCTGTAATTGACTGAGACGGATTGTTAAATTCCTATTATTGTCAGTGCATTTGACCTACTACGAAAATTTATTAAATCATTAAATTCCACACTATAATATATTTTGCTTTACAATTATCAGAATAATCTTGATAATATTAAAAATGCGATCATTTTGATGGATGGATGGATAACAACGGCTCAAAAGATCTCGCTGTATTTTGGTATAGATGTAGGACGTAGTCCGGAAGAAGACATATACTTATAAGTTTTTTTTTAATTCCGCTCAAGCGACAGCTAATTCATAGTAACACTGTATCAATCACGTTGACAATAACAGGAATTCATTTATGGTGTTGTCACAAACATTATTGATGAGATTTCAAATGGACGTCGGTTTCAATGTGTTTTATTACATCATCAAATATTAGTGTAACCGCCCTTCGAATGTTAGTGTCAGCCTAATTCTATAATTATCATAACTTAGCGATATCTGGAGATACCTTCTTACAAACATTCATCCCTTTGTAAGCCTTTTAATTATTGTAAACCACTTAACTATACTGATATACTCTATATTTAAAAATATTATTGAGCCTGTGGTATAAATCAATAACACGATTTTATTATTTTGAAACGAAAACTAAGAAATGTAACTACTAATCAACAGGTTATTTTAAACAATATTTTTATAATTTAAAAATATAAGAATCCTTCTTGTTTTGTTATTAATCGAATAGAACTTCGATATTGGAAATTGAAACAGTGCATTTACGCGGCAAAAGAGGCGCCAGATTGGTCGGTGGGCGCGGCAATTGTTTTTGACGTGTGAGAGAAGAAGACTAGGAAAGTTAATGTAACAATTTGTTTAATTATCAAATACATTGTATAAGCTGAGGAAGTTATACTTTTATCTGAAAATATATTCCCTATTGAAGTTCCCACACCTACATCCAAACATTCGCATTTATAATATTAGTAAGATATGATTGAATTAAACAGAAAGGTTTTTGCATAGATATTCGCCATATATATACATATATAAAGTAACTAACCTAACAGTAAACCGTTTAACCATATTAAATTTACACGTAACATCGTAAAAATACAAACAATCCCTTGGGATTCAATACAAAACTACACCTCTGTTAGTTGTCTAGCAAATGAAATATTACTTATCCCATAGGACTCTGAATTGTGAAACGTGTAGTCGAGTAACTCTGAATATTATGCTATCTGATTTTTTATTTTAGTTAATAAATAAATCTGTTCACTCTAGAGACTATTTAAAATAGATGTGTTTAACAATTTATATTATTATACAACTTATAAATATATAATTAAATTAACCTAAATAAATATGAAGCATAGGAACCTTTAACACCAAAATATTCTAATACTGCCTGCTGGGTGATACTTTCCCAGTAAATATTACTTCTTACTAATATCATAAATGCAAAAATTTAGATGTTTGGATATACTGATGATGCAGTTTGTTAGAAGGTATCTCCATGATGGCTGCATGAATCTCGTTGAAATTTGGCATATATGTAGAACATAGTCTAAAAGAACACGTAGGCTACTTATTAAGGTTTTTAAGTCCGCGCGGGCGACAACAATTTTAATAAATAAAACTAAATATGTCATTAAATATTATCAAAAACACGAAATGTACTTGTGGACAAAGGTCATTAAAAACGTAGACAAACTAAGCTAGACGTACAGTCAGCAGAAACACTTCATTAAGTAAAGAGACATCCATAACAAGATATGTGGACTGTACAAGGGGACGCAACTCATGAAATGATTTCCCAAGAGGCGGCACTACTGCTTTTGTAAGATTACGTATGATTCTCGTATATTGCGTATTTTTACTACACTTTTTGTTAAAATAGTGGACGTAAATATAAAAGTTAGTACAAAATATTAACAATAATCATAACACTACCATAATTATAAAGTAGTTAAACTGTTACTCGTTGAAATTTAAAAGAAAATTCTATATGTCCTCGAGTTAGCATAAAATTTAAAACAAATTAGTTACCCTAATATGGGTATCAAATGGTAGAATTTGACGAGTAAAACATGGTAAATCTAGTCCAAATTCAAAAAAACTATTATAAAAAATTCAAATGTATTGCCAAAGAAGGGAACTTTAGAAATTGTTTTTGTTCGACCAATATTAATCATCATGATCATCAGCCTTATTCCACTCACGTGTTGTCTGCGCACAACGTTCCAAAAACATAAATAAATGTATTTTATTCATAAAGTCTTTTAAAAGGTTTATTCCATGCACGTATTACTTTAAGCGAAAAGTAATAACAAGTAATAAATATAATCGTGTGTTACAAGGACAGTTAGACCTCCCTTCTTTAATTGAATAGCAAACATCCGAAACTAACGTGTTACTTTTAAAATTGCCAGGTTTCAAAGACATACGTTGCCTTGTATACGAAGAGCCTAAACGTACAATATAAAGGTAAATGTAGAATATATTCTTTTCAAAGCATTGAAACGTAAAGATAAAACGCATGCACGGCACGTCGCACCCATTTTTAGGTAAATTTACCGCAGCTCCTGTGGAAATGTTTACTTTATAAAGGTGACGTAACTGCGAGCCGTATGGCGTTTATTTCAACGGGAAAACTCCACACCATTAAACAATATCTTTAGTTATAGCTTTCGTTTATAATACGTGTTTTAAAATAAACTAAACTCTTTGTCATTTTATCTTAAGTTTGATATTTGGAACAGATTAATATTTGAATCGACTATGCAATTGTTAAAAATATTTTTGCAATAAACCGTAATATAGTACTAATTTATAACTCTTAACATTCATAGCAGAATAAGAATGATTAAAATTGCAACCACACTGGTAACATTGCTTTAATTTTCCTGTTTCATTTAGCGCGCTAGTTATCATGGCGGCGTTATTAATGATGCAGCACTTCCGCTTCCGGAGGCTGTACCGCTCTCGCTTGTTGACCACGAAAAACTTTGTTTTAGTTGAACATTGAATAACTTGTTTATTAGCAACTCTATATGGTTAACCATATATGATGAAACAAAAAATAATTTGCTATAATTTACCTTAACAATTCAAATATTAGTTGCATCCCTAAATATTTGCTATTATTTTAAGGTACGCGCTTGCGTGAAAATTTATCATTTCAGGAAAATAGAATGTATTATAGTACTTTTAATAATTGAAAGAGAGTTATACCAAGTCTTGCTAATTATACTATGTTTTCACATTCAGCTCAAACTCAAAACTTAATTAATAATTTAATATGAATATCACAGTTGATTTTACGTGGGAATCCATCAGATGTCGCTGAGAAGCGGTTCTCGTCTTTATAAACAATGTCTGTTATCACTTGGACCTTTCGTGACTTAGATAAACCTCCACTGTATTTATACAAACGCTTCGGGCATTTGCTAATTAAAGCTAAATATACACGATTGTCATTTAATTGGTGTTATATAAAAAATAGATAAATCTTAACCAATAAGTAGATATCAACATATTTATTCGAGCAAGTTCAAGGTTACTGTTTTACATAAGCGAAATATCACAAAATCTGTGCATTTTTCTTTTTTATATTCTTACAGTATATACAGACAAAGTCTTGAGACTCGTGTGTCTGTTTATTGCGGATTTTAATAAATAGGTGTGATCATTATTACTACGAATCTGTGTTAACCACCCTTTTTCCAAAACTAAAATTATAACAAGCTTTTGTAATGTTTGGACTGATGGATGTTTGAAGATATCTCAAAAACGGCTGTATGGATCTCGCTGAAATTTGGCATAGATGTAGAACATAATCTAAAATACATAGGCTACTAAATAAGTTTACTTTATTACAGCGCGGACAGAGTCGCTGGCGACAACTAGTTGGCCAATAAAAATCAATTCTAGTAGTAGTAGTAATAGTATTTAACAATATTATATAATCGATAACACCACTCTATTACAACTTCACTACACCTAGACGTATAAAATGTAGCTGGTATTCCAAAGGGAGTCCGCAGGCATAAATTATGATACAGTGAAGTACATGCCGGCCGAGCATTGTACCAAGTATAGTACACGGTCGATCAAAACTCACGGAGAGAAAACACAACGAACAAGTACGATAGCCAACAGCATTTCTTGCAACAACCCAATCAAAGTGTGATTTTCCTTATGTTTCTTTTCACTTATACTGGCAAGTATTTGACTTTGATGTTTAATTATTTTAATCATAATGAAAGAAGGTAACAATACAAGAGTTTAATGTTTCTTCAAAACCTCTCAACTGCTTTCTATTCTTGTATAACTAGGAAATGGGTAAGACTATATGACCTGGGCCTTCTGCAGCACCGACATTGGGGTAGAGCATTGATAGGCAACCGCTCAACACAACCGACCGGTGGACAAAAAGGGATGCCACAAGTCTGTGAATTATAATGGTCTCATCTAACTCTGTTAAGCCTATTTAGCGAAATATTTTAATTTTTACAAAAGCCCTAAACTCTACCCATGTAAATTCTTTTGGATACGAGTGTAGCGCGTACATAATTTGCGTGAAATGGATCACTCCAGCCAGCTCACCGAAGAGTGCCAGCAACACCTACGATACAAATAATTAACGGATGCTCCGTGACCCGTGACCATCATGGACGTTAAACAATTGGTTATAAGATCTGACAAGCAAGAATAAAGTTCGTCAAACTTTGATGCCGTATGTTTCACGCCCGCTTGTAATTACGTCATAACATGACCGCAGCGCACAGTTAATTAACCGCCATGTTAGTCAATGCGACGATAACGTAATAAGTAAACAATATAATAACAACTAATTAATATTATTATTCTACAATAACAGGATAAAAATATATTACTTTATAGAGTCACTGAAACTTGGTGAAAATGAGGATATGGATGGAGGTTGATAGCTTTTTAATTTGAAACCAATAAAGCCAAATTGATTCCAGATTAACAAGAAAACAACATCACAATCCTACTATAAGATATCCAGACAAATTAAATTAAGGATTAACAATTGGTTTAAATTATTAACAGTGACACCTTTCGAAAACTTCGCAAAACAGAAGATTATTATGACGTAAATTAACAAAAGAGCTTTACGACATGTACAAAAGATGACATGTTACACTAATTTTGCTTTTGTTATTATAAACTTCGTCAGTTTAAAATCTGACTGGTCATATTGTAAGATATCATTGAATTGTTCTGGTAATATCTTCTGTATACCTCCTACAGCCGAGGTATCTAGATTGTCTTTTAAATCTGAACTGTTAAATTCGTCTTTCTCGAAGTGCCAAAGTAAAGTTTATTTTTATCTATCCTTTTAAGTGTCTTAGCGAAGCCTATGCGGTTGCTATTACTACTATAATATCTAGACTAGATGAAGGGGTTAATTACATATGTAGGTAACAATTATAATTGGCCTTAAGCGACATTAATTGACAAGCTATGAGGTCATTGAACTTGGCCACGCGGGGCCGTCGTGACGCGGGCAATGCACAGAATCCGATCCAAGCCCGCATACTAAAGGAATATTTGCGATAATATTGCAAAAAATATAACAAATAGCAACAATCTAGAACCTATAGTTATGGAATTCTGTTGCTAGGTTGATTTCACGCATAATTGGATTGTTAATAAATATTTGCCTAAAGGTTCTGAAATGGTGGCCACGTATAGTGCGATTGATTTGATCAAAAAAAACAAATCAGAGTATTAGTCTTTGTTGCCATCTCTGCTAGATATTGGCATTTCCAAATGGGTTTTAAGTTAAAGATGCCTTCCGATGATTTCCGATTTACATACTTATGTACATTTATTCGACGTTCTTCTTCTTACGTTGAAGGAAAACATCGTGATGCAACCTGCACATATCTGAGAAATTCAAAGATATAGTAGAAGTCATACAAGGAGAATAGAAGTCAACCCGCACTTGGCCAGCGTGGTTGACTATGGCCTAATCACCCTAAACTGATTGTAGCCTCCGAGCCCCTCGGCGGGGACGTATAGTGAGCTGATGATGATGAACATTAATAGACAGGGGACTTTAAACACAAGAAAATATGTCTTATTACAGTCTTCATTATCCGTTCTCTCCCCTGTTATATCCTCTTCATTTTTCAGTCATTTCCTTTTTATTAGATTCCTAAATTAAGATTGCCTTGTTCGCATTTTTTTAATTAACTACTCTTGTTCATAGGTACTATAAATGCCTTGTTAAATTCGAATCGTGACTTTATATTGTTATATATTTTAATGTTAAAAACTTATCATCACGTTGTAAACATAAATACTATTATCTTTATCTCAAATTCGCATCCTTATTGTGTTCGTGATATTTTAATATATTTCAATTAACCACGTAACGGAAAAATACTCATATGTTATAAATAAAGTAATTGCATTAGGAGAAATTGGATGTTTAATAATTGATTCTAATTATACATCGTACTAATACTATATATTCGAAAGTTTAGATGGATGGATGTTTGTTTGAAGGTTTCTCCAAAGCGGCTTGCTGTCTGACTGAAATTTAATATAGACGTAGAAAATACTAATTAAGATATTTTTACGCGCGGACAGAGTCGCGGGCAACAGCTGTACATAAAAGCAAAAGTTTACATGGATGGATGATTGTTAGAAGATGTTTCCAAAACTGCTCGCTGTCTGACTGAAATTTGACGTAGATATAGAACATAGTCTGGAAGAACACATAGGGTACTAATACGGATTTTTTTTTAATCAAGCGCAGACGATGTCACATTTTTTCGATTGTAGGATTTGATGTTTTGGTCGTGAGAGCTTGTGCGTTATTCCAGTTTTAACAAACTATGTGTATTATTGTTAAATATCTTGGTTAACTCGTATTAGGCAACATCGGATATCGTGAACCACATTGTCTTGTGATTGAGGTCGATAGGGTTGTCACGTACTCCGAATTTTGAAAACAATTAATTTGAAACGTATAAAGAGAACTATCTACAAAAAATTTCCAAGTTCATCTCCATTCTTCAAAGGTTCATCTGAAAGGTTCGTGGCTTTATCTTTTTTCTTTAAATTTATAAATGAATATCTAGTGAAAAAATAACGTTAACTAAACTAATCTAAACTAATCTTGCTTTAAACTATTTTATCATTTAGGTAAAATTGCTATTGTATAAAGAAACATTTCTAATTAACAATATAATTGACAACCCTAGTAGGCTTTGTTCGCGTCTCATTGTTTTCTTACACGGCATTTGAATACACCGGAAGTAAGATCCAACCTAACACTAAAGTTTTATTCGTTTATTCATCAGATAGTTTTATTTACAAGACAGCCATTAGTATCATGACTTTATTAAAAAAAATAGTAAGATACGGAATAAACATACAAGAGAAAACTTTGCAAAAAATTAAGAAGTTTAGTTAGAAAATAAAAAATCGGTAAAGGTTTTAAGGCTAGAGTTGGTCACAATATAATCGTCGATTTTCACTGCACTGACACGACAATTTGAGGGATGACAATGTGCGACAATTGAAGAATCAAGACAGTGAAAACCCACAGTAACTGAAAAACAATCACACTAATATTATAAATGTGAATGTTTCGATGGCTGGATGGATGGACAGATGTTTGTTAAAAGGTGTTTCCAGAACGGCTCAATAGATCTTGAGGTAATTTGGCACAGATGTAGAACATAGTCTGGAAGAACACGTAGGCTATTACGTTTGTTTTTAATTTCCTGCGGACAGTGTCACGGGCGGCACCTAGTAGAATATATAAGAATTACCCTCCTGCTAGTCGGACAAAAAATAATAGTTCACTAGTAAACAGTTACATAGAAGAGAGCGAGGGTTCAATGAACACTGTTATCAAGAAACTGCTCTTGACACGACATATCATGTGGGTAATTTTTTGACGGGCCGTAATGTATGCATAATTATAAAGCTAGGTCTCCACTGTTGAAAACAGATAATCTATACCAGGAACTATAATTTAAGATTAACACAAAAATATTTAGCTTTTAAAAAATGCAACTTTTATTTCATAACCGTGGGTTTCTGAGACTAAAATCCCCATTTAAAATATATTGGTATCTCTATTTTGTCAAAAGTAATGACAAGGATGACGATATGTAATTCATTATTGATTTTATTTGAGATATAAATGCAAGGTTTTTATATTGAATACTGATCAGAAAACAACTTTATAAACGTAATAATGCGATTTTGACATGCATTTCCAAAACATATATATTTTTAACGTTAGCCAAAAATAAATGATTTAAATTTAAATCTATTATAATTTATCGTATAAAATTTAAAAGACATGTTATGAATTGCAAAATAATATTAGTATAAAAACAAAAACTTGAATCAAAATTCATATTTCGCAACAGAGCAACCGTGACAATTTGGAAAAGACCATTAAGCGATTCAAGCGGTTAAATTGGGTACAAAGAATTCCAATAGATTCTACTAAAAATAATGACATAATAACCTTAATTTTAGGCTGTGTAAAATCAATTAATCTTACAATATAAAAACACCCATATAAATGACATTAACGATGTTAAAAACATCGATATAAACTCGTCCCATACGCGAGGTGGGCTAGTAGCGGCAATACCACGCGCTTCGTCGCTTCAAAAATACTCGTACATTGTACATTCGTGAGAAGGTCTTCATTGAAATTGATAGAATAGCGCCTCACCGTAACAGTATTGTATACGACTCGGCCCTATCTAGTCGCGCGATGTGGAAAGTAATCACCTTAGTTAGCTTCGCATTAGCAGCACCAAGAAAAGACCTGGATTATACATCTTTGAACACATTCTCCTTGCAACTTCTTTATAATACATACGCGTTCCAAGAGAGTTATGGAGAGAAGAACGTAGTCATATCACCACTATCAATTTGGAGCATGTTCACTTTACTAACGGAAGGATGCTCCGGTGAGACTTTCAATCAGCTTATGAAAGAACTACGACTACCGAATGATGTGAGAGCAACCACGGCTCTTCATTTAGCGGTTTCTAATCTGCTGCTGCGTAAAGACCAAGACGTAATCCTAGATGGAGTATCAGGATTATTTGCTGATTACAATTTAAATATACATCAGGAATTCTGTCAGTACGCTAAGAATTTCGACACACAAGTTTTTGTTGTTGATACTAGTAATGAAACATTACTAGCTGATGATATAAATAATTTTATTTGCAAAGTGACTCGTGGAAGAATACAAGAAGCGGTTAATCCTAGTGTTTTAGAAAATTTGAGAATGATTCTAGTCGATGGATTGTATTTCAAGGCGAATTGGACGTATCCATTTGATTCGACGCAAACAAGAGAAGAAGCATTTTATAACCATCAAGGTAAAATGATTGGATCTGTTAACATGATGTATCATAAAGCACCTCACAATATTGGAGATTCACCTTTAATTGGAGCTCAAATACTTGAAATGCCATATGGTAAGGACGAGCAACTATCCATGTTAATACTCCTACCTTTCGATGGTATGCCACTGCAAATGTTGTTAGAAAATCTATCAAGACAACCTCTTACATGGATGAATGACATCCTTAACTCTGAAACATTACCAGAATTGGATTGTTATATACCAAGATTTAAAATCACTTCGCAATCCGATATGATACCACCATTAATGTATATGGGTATACGTAATGTTTTTGATAGTACTAAAGCACAGATGCCTGGTATATCTGACAGTCCACTTTACGTATCTAAGACCGTACAGAATGTGAACATTGAAGTGACAGAGGAGGGGACTGTGGCAGCATCATCAACTGTAGTTGGCTTAGAAGATAGAATTCTCTCGCAGAGATTCGAAGCGAACAAAGAATTTGTGTTTTTAATTAGAGAGAGACAATCTGGTGTCATTGTGTTTGCTGGTGTTTATGCTAAACCATCTTTAGTGTGATTATTAATAAATATTTTTTTGATTTGTTGTGTGTTTTTAATCAATACATCAACGTAAGTATTTTTATTTAATAAAATGTGAGGTAATATTTTCTTAACAAATTGTCAGACACGTAAATTATGACAAAATATTAATCGCTTACCAACAATAACCTATTGATATGGTACCATCCATTCTTCTAGATTAAAATTAGTAAGTTTCAATCCCTTTCCTTATTTTCTTTAACTATTTATTACAAATAATTTTAATTAATAAATTAAATACAAAATTGTCCAAAGGTATTGAAATATAAAAACTAAAAACAAACACAAACGCGGTTCTCACAAAACCGGAAACAAACAAAAATAAAACGACAAAAAAACACATGGAACGAGTTTAATTCTTGCAGGTTTTGAACTTAACAACTTTAAAAGCTTTTATTGATTCTAAAACAAATGTGCAGTTATTAACAAAAATGTTTTTAATTAAAGTGTAAAAATACTAACCAACAGCTACAAAAAATGAATATTAGTTAAGACGAAACATTTATAATACTACAGACAAAGAAATATATGGAACGATAGTGCCTATTTATGGAAAAGGGAATAGACATACTGAAGTACGAGCGTCACTTTTATATATTTAAATAGTAAAAATATAAGAAAATAGAGTAGTCGTACGAAAGGGCCACTATCGAAGACCTTCGACCAACACCTTAAGAAGCTCTCGCTAAACAGTTGGATTAAGGGTCTTATAAAAAGGGAATTATTTTGGAAACCGCAAGTATTGTGAGGAGGTTCCTGTCTCCTAACTGACCTGGTTGTTTAAGGCATTGCTTTCCGTGGCCGGTGATGTACATTTTATATAATACTAGTAGTCGCCCGATATTCCATCCGTGCGGAATTTAAAAAAAAACATAATGTGTTCTTCCAGACTATTTTCTGTATGTATACCAAATTTAATCGAGATCCGTTCTTCAAACAAACATCTATCGATCCATCCGCATTTATAATATTAGCAAGAATTTTTTTATAAAATGTATTGCATAGAAAATACTAATAAACTAATATACCAAAAAATTGTAAACATCACATAGTTGACATGTATGTTTGAATACGAAAATTTCTCACATCAAAGCAAACAACGTGATGAGATCATACGAAATCAGAGACCGTGACCGACAAGATGCGGGTAATATAACTATTTTACTTACTTTGTTTTATAACTAACTTGTCTGGGAAAATGTCTTACACATCCTCAAAGTCAAGGTCAGGGTTACCACCTATTTGAATTTCGAAGTCTCCGAGCTTGCGTTTGACAACCCTACATATAAACATGGTTAATATTAACTAATCGTAACCAATGCACTGTAAAATGTATTTGTTACTCAGATATATTGTTCAATTTAACGGATAATTTATTAGTTTAATTTTAAAATAAATTTAATGTTAGATTTATCAATATGTTAGTATACGTCATATAAAGTTGTCTTATTCTTGTATTTACTTCTCGATATATTATTAACAATAATTTACATTCATTTCAAAAACTGTTAGATTAAAACACATCCAACATAACGGTAAATATAAACAGAAAATCAATTTTAGTACGTTAATATCACACAATATTAAACCAGTGAACTAATTTTAAGAAAAAAAAATTACCAAGATTTTTTTTTATGATTTCAGATAAATGTGCCTTTGACAAAGTAACAAGTTTAATAAACCTTCAACTTTTATTTTATATCTAACTTAGTTTAAAACGTTACTATAACAAAATAATGACACTTATCAACCGCAATAAACGCATATTTCAGGGAAAACCAAAGATAAGACAACCAGAGTGGAAGGTTAAATTCTGTTTGATAAATTGTTAGGTCAAAAGTTGAATCTATACAGATATATAAAATTAGGAATGTATGTATGTAAAAACAAAATGGAATTTTCAAATTTCTTGTACACGATGTATTTGCGTTATTGATAACGAAAAAAATTGTGTCCATCTGTCCGCCTGTCCGACAGTCTGTCAAGACTGCGTTGGTCTCGTTTGACCGACAGACAAATGGACCAGATTAGTCTCAGGCCTGTATCATTCGAGACTTTTCATCGAAGGTAACTTGTGGAGTAACATAGGCATATTTTTTATCCACACTTACCAAGTTGCGATCAGCACCTAGTGCAAAATATAATAGGTAAACTTAAGAGGATTTTAATCTTTAGTAATTTCGGTAGACCTATAAAAATTATTCTCCCTCTAAATATGTTGCATTTACTTAAATTAATAGGGGTTAATCTAAAATGGTTGGATCTAGGACTGTGTTATAATAGAATAATTGTAAAAGAAAAAAGTTACTAGTGCTAAGCTGCCTTTCACTGAAAGTCTTGACAAAATCGGTAAAGTCATATCGGAGATTACACAGAACAAATGCAGATTTTTAAACATGCAGACGGACTTAAATTAAAAAAAAATAGATATTCGTTATGTTCTACGATATATCATGTTCAATATGATCTTTATTCGATACGATATTTATAAACACATACAGCGTGTCCCAAAATTCAACGATAATTACATGCCGTGGCACACTTCATACATTTTTACACGGTAACATGTCAAAGTCAAGAAAACAGACAAAGTAGTTACTTTTTTGCACTTAAAGTACTAATGTTAAGGGCCTATTTTGGACTTCACTATTAGTGTTACTTAGATAGTTCTGATACAAAAAAAAGTTTATATTTGTAGCCACAGTGTCTAATCATGTTATCAAAATGCAAGAAAATTAAAAGAGTTATAGTAACTTTAAAACCTGACCTGGCTAAGACCGGTACCGGGTCATTGAATTTTGGGACACGATATCAATTCAATCAAAGAATCACTTTAACCCTGGATCTACACTACTAATACATTTATACAAAAATAGATTTACGTATCTGCTTTAAATCTGAAACAATTTATATAATTAGCAATACGAAGAAATATTACAGGAAAACCCCACGGTTAAACCTCATTATCCTTCGGCTGTTTATTACACAATACTATTTTCATTGTACGAGGTATGATCACAGAGGGCCTAACACGAATGTTTACGACACAACAAGCGTCATCTACAAAATGTGTCAAAATTTGTATGAGTACACTACACAATTTTTTATACAAATGTCGATGAAGAAATAGTTCTCTTGAATATTCGTGATAGGCACTCTGATCTAAATAAGGCGTATAAATTCGTCTCTTATCACATTCAATAAACATGTGTGCAAAGCTAATGATATTTGTATTACAGAGTCGTTGAAGCGAGTGATTCAGTACCGTCTATACAACGCGGTCAGACGGTCGACAAAATGCGAATTCCATTAGTCATTTTCAATTTAATATCAATATGTTATTGTAAAGTTGAATTCAGTGAAAGAGCAAGAAACTTTAGTATCGAATTATTATATCATACCGCTGAAGAAACGAAATGGCACACGGTGATATCACCTTTCGGTGTGTGGACATTACTGACATCGGTGTCAATAGGAGCAACGGATACAAGTCGCAAACAGCTGGTGGAAGCTTTAATCCTGCCGAAGAAACAACAAGTCTTGATCGATGGGTACAAAAAGCTAACCAACGCAGTCTTAAAAACTGGTACACCTGAAGTTGAATTAAAAAGTAGAAACTTTCTATTCGGCGACAGTAATTTTTTAATGAAAAGCGAATTCACGAAAAGCGTGCAGAGAAATTTCGGTGCAATCATTAACAGGTTAAATTTCAAATCAAACACGGCAGCAGATACGGCAAATAATGTTATAAAAAATTCCGGCCTCAAAGTAACCAATGTATTTAAACCTAACGATTTCGATGATTCAAAAATGATATTAACAAATGTTATATCTTTTAAAGCATATTGGAAGACACCATTCAACGTTTCAGACACAAAAGTGTCACCCTTTTACGATGAAAATGGTAACAAAGTTGGTGACGTGAACATGATGTATTTAGAAGATACTCCCCCTTATTCTAGTTTCGATGAAATCCAAGCATCCATTTTGGAACTTCCTTACGGTGATGAAGACGAAAGCAAATACTCTTTCCTTGTAATCTTACCTGATCCAGGTACTACTGTAGCTAATGTATACAGTCGTTTAACTGATATTAGTCTGGATGATATATTTGAAAAACTAGCAAGTGATATAGAATTATACGGTATGACTTCAGTTGTTATAAATGTGCCGAGATTTAAAATCAGTTCAAACTTTATACTGAACAGGCCATTATTTAAAATGGGTATTAAAGATATTTTCGATCCAGGTGCAGCTAACTTTAAAGATATAACTGAAACTAATAATGTATTCATATCGGCTGTAGTACATAACGCTGTGATTGAAGTGACCGAAACTGGTACAGTAGCATCAGCCGCGACGTACGCATATTTCGCAGATAGAGCAAGACCATCTGTTTTCAATGCGAATAGACCATTTATCTATATGGTGCTTGAAAAAACAACAAATACAATTTTATTCAGTGGTGTTTATACAAAGCCATCGATCTTTTAGCCTTTTAGATAAGTGTATGAAGATGTTAAGTTGTTATCTATTGTGACGTCAATTTATATTGTATAATAAAAAATAATAATCATTAAGAAGTGTACATTTTAGTTTTATATAAATACTAGCTAAAAAAACTCTAAGAAAACTTAATATTAATATTAGAGTAAACCCCCAATAGAGGGTCAATTATTACGTTAAGTTTTCCTTCGATATATTCGAAATGTTATAAAATTTTAATCTGGTAACATTCTCAGCATGTAAGCTATTGACAGCAAACTTAATAAATTATTTATACTTTATAACTAGCTGTTGCCCGCAACTCTGTTCTGATCCATGCACCCGTTCTGGAGATACCTTCAAACAATCATCCATCCATCTAAACATTCGCATTTCTAATATAATTAAGATTTAAAATCAATAAAGAGTACTAAATAAGAGTGAATCGTTTTTATTTCATTATTAATGCATTGATTAATAAAAAAACGTTGTAATTAGGTAAGTAAAGATAAAAAAGGAACGGTTTCAAATCAAACTATCCTTCATGAACTATTGTCGCACGCGGCTCCGTCACGATAAATTAAAAAAAAATAATAAGTAGGCTATGTGTTCTTCCACACTATGTTCTATATGTGTGCCAAATTTCATCAAAGTCCGCTGAGTCGTTCCGGAGATACAAACATCCATCTATGTGAACATTCGTATTTATAATGTTAATAAGATTAGTAAGAAGTAAGATTATAATTGATCGATTTGACAATAGTCATCAATTACATATAGATGTACAAGATTTTGATTGAAGTAATGAAATAAAACTATATTCTATATCAAATCTAAACAACAACCGGCCTGGATGAATTGTGTTACAATGCAACAAACTAGAATTGATTTTGAATACAAAGAAGAGCGTCAGAATAACCACAATCTATATACTTGACCTGCGCTGGCCCTCACGACGTATGGGGAGCATCCTTCGGGTGCTGGATGGGGGAGTGATCGATAGTACAGCATAGCTACGCTACCCGGCTAAGCCCGATGGGCTCGCTGACCAAAGTAGAGTGTGGTCCTCCAGCAATATGGGGATTGTTGACGGGCTGACCACTCGCACCCGGAAAAAACCAATTGTAACGAAACCGACAAAAGAGATCTCTTGTGTCAGAGGCGAAGACCCACTTTGGGTCGATCCAACGGAGTAAAAAAGTATATACTTAACCATAGTTATATAGTATACATTAGTATTATGTAAAAACTAATTCTCGATACGAAAACGAATACTTGAGAAGCTTGGCACCAGATTACGTTAAATGATGAGTCAAAATTCCACGGGAAGTGTTTCTTGTATTTTTTCCTTATGTGTATTTGTTTGTGAACGCAGTAATGAAATCCCCACTCGTGTGGTCTAATTCTATAGCTGGTACATATTATACAGTACAAATGTCAAGAACTACCAGAGTTATTCCTATAAATTGGGAAATAACGAATAACATCTTATCAATTATATATATATCGGTACAAATTACTAACTATAAACATAATTGTAAAAACATTTCGCAATATATCAGTTCTGTTATTGGACGTCGCAGTGATCGGACGTCATAATGAAAGTGATATTAATTTTATTCGTTTTGTTTTCGTGTGGCTATTGTAAAATTGAATTTAGTGACAGAGCGAGAAACTTTAGTGTGGAACTATTGTATTACACCGCGGAAGAGATAAATTGGCATACGGTGATATCACCGTTTGGAATATGGTCACTAATAACAGGAATATCCTTAGGAGCGACGGGAACAAGTCGAGAACAACTAATGACAACATTGATCCTTCCTAAGAAAAAAGAAAACTTAGTCAATGGGTACCAATCTTTAACTACAGCTGTTCTTAATTCTAACACTGGAGCAGTGGAATTGAAAAATAGAAACTATTTGTTTAGTGACAGTGATTTTTTTATTAAAAAAGATTTTATAAATGAATTACGAAATAATTTTAAGACGATACCAACAAAACTCAACTTTAAACCTCCACAGTCGGCTGCAAAGATAGCAAATGAGGTTATCAAGAAATACGGAATGGCCGTTTCGAACGTACTAAAGCCTGATGATTTTGAAAACTCAAGAATGATATTAACCAATGTAATAACTTTCAAAGGTTTCTGGCAAACTCCTTTCAATGAAACATTAACAAACGTAGAGCCATTTTACAATGAAAATGGATTACAAACAGGTGAAGTCAACATGATGCATCTAGAAGGCTCTTTTTCGTATTCCACTTTTGAAGAAATCGAGTCGACTATTCTTGAACTACCTTATGGTAACGAGGAAAGTAGTAAATATACATTTGTAGTACTTCTACCATATAAGGGTGTTCCAGTTTCTACTGTATACAAAAAATTATCTATCGTAAATCTCAAAGATATTATACTAAAGTTACAAAACGATACAGATATGTATGGAACTATAGAAGTTATTATTAGTTTGCCTAGATTTAAAATTAGTACTAATGTTGTACTTAATAGGCCGTTAAATAAGATGGGTCTGTCTGATATTTTCGATCCTAGTGCAGCTAGCTTTGGTAAAATAACTGATTCGAATAACATATTTGTATCATCAATCGTTCACAAGGCTGATATAGAAGTGACGGAAAAGGGAACCATAGCTTCGGCTTCAACTTCTTCATACTTCTCTGATAGAATGATGCCAGCGAATTTCAACGCGAACAGACCTTTTATATATTTCATTATGGAAAAAACAACAAACACAATAATATTCAGCGGTGTTTACTCCAAACCATCTATATTTTGAACAAATATCTGTGTTTTTTAGACGCCTATTATTTTGTACATAGTTTTGTTATTTTAGTTAGTATGATTTAAGATATTAAATGGACACCAAATGAAAAGCACTGTATTATTTCTATTATTCCTCAGTCAGTCAACGCAGAATTAAAAAAAAATACAAAATTAGTAGCCTATGTGTTCTTCCAGACTATATTCTACATTTATGCCAAATTTCAGCAAGATCTGTTAAGCCGTTCTGAAGATACCTTCTAACAAACATCCATCTATCGTAATATCGATTTCTACACAGGATTTTTCTCCTAAAAACGACATCCCTTCTTTTTCCCGGCTGATAATACGTTAAGTTTCAAGAAACTCTATTGTAACAACTTGACAACTAAATAAATTTTGTATTCAAACTTTTTCACTCCTACTGTAGTTGTCTGTCCTATATGTCATTGCCAGTATAGCACTGTCATTATCTCACTCCCTAAGGTCAGCGAACTTCGTCGACCAGATTGATATGTCTTCCGTCATCTCAGTCGTCACTCTCTTCTAGTATGTCACCTACCCAACCATCCATCCCTATCGGTGTATTCTTCCACATTCATCAAAGATCTCCTTGTTGTCATTGCTATTATTAAGACTGACCTGCGCTTGACTTGGCACGCGAGATAAATTAATAATCTTGCTCTCTAAGTGCCAAATCAAATGGACACTCATTATAATTTTCATATTATATTTTCAACGCGTACGAAATGAGGCAAATTATATTAAAATTACCTCTTATTGATAACCTTTATACTATATCGTTGACACCCGAAATATAAACAAAATTGTAGATTTTTTAATTCAAGAAACTTACACTAAAATAATACAATTTGCGAGTATGTTACAACATATTTAAAAATAAAATTTAATGGCATAAAAAAAAGAGTTTTTGTATATTTTTCATATTATTGACAATACAAAAAACTTAATGCCCTTTGATTTTCTCACAGTAAATTTACACTAAGGTACGACTTCACGAGTCTAATTGTTCGTTTCTGAGACCAAAATCTCTGTATAAAATCGTCATCCCTATCATTGACTACAATATGTTTTAAATGTACATTTTGGTCTCAGCAACCCACGGTTAGTAAGTAAACAAAGTAATTCAGTGGTCATTGTAATATATTCTAGTAACCACGCGATTGGTAACACTTGTTTTCAATACTGTCGTTCTTATCACGTTTGGTGTGGGCATAAAACAATAATAACTCATTATAAATATGCCCTCATTTCAACGTAAATATCAAAGTGCTTCTTCCGCTTCTTCTCCCGTCGCTTCTTTATACGATTAAAAAAGTATACTTCGGATTCAAAGACATTTAAGACTATATCAATCTGTGTTTTTTGATTTCTTTTCTTTCTTTCCACGTCTTCATACTGTCCTGTTCACTGGTGTCGTGTAGGCACTAGCGAAGTGTCGGCACAGCATTCTCTTCCATACATCTTCATCAACCCTTTCACACAGTGTATTCATACTTTCTTCGGTGTTTTGGTCTATTTTTTCAACAATTTACCCTTACTTGTAAATCCCCATCCCATGTATAAGAAAAAAATATAAAAATGTCCGCGCCTGGACAGTGAATTATAGCAATGTTGACGATACGCTTAAAACAAGCAGCTAAAAACCATTGCACTTACGATTTATTTCTGATTTATTTATATAATACTCAATATGTAAAGTGTTTGTTAAAAATAGTATAAGGAAAAAGTGATTTTCCCATAAATTATAATAATTTCAATTGTAATGTTTTTATTAGATGGCATCATCCTCTATTTATGTTCAGTTGAATATTTATATACTAAATGGATATCCATTTGGCACTAAATATGCTAGGCATAAATGTAGTCTAAGGGCCAAATATTACGTACAAAATACAAGTCGATGCAAGTCTCAGTTGTGAAGACCAATCAAAATGCATGATGCACACGTTCGTGTTTGTCTTACAGGTCATGCAACGTTACAGTCAGAGTAAACAAATAAATTGTTACGAAATATTTTCAAAGCCTGCATTGAAAACGGTGCGCCTGTAGGTTATTTTCCGCAATACTTTAAATATTAACTTATGCTATTTAATAATTATACGTAGTTTGTTTTCCGCAGTTTTTAAACCTAGGTAATTAACCTAAATAAAATAATGTATTTTATGTAATGTAAAACCAAACTGTTACATTAAAAGAAACATACGGGTGTTCGAATAATAAAAATTGTGAAAGTATCCTCAATTGGGAATTCCAGACGGAAAGTATTACTTACAATTGAATGAAAGTAGCTCACGGTCTCTCTACCCGTTTGGGTTACATGATCTGGGTTTTAACAGTGGTACAGCACGCTTTAACATCTTCGCACGAATTGGCGGGTTCACCCGGTAAATTACCACAACCACAAAGACAGACGAGAAGTGGAAACCGTTGCGCTTTTCGTCTTTTGAGTTTTACAATAAAACCCAATACGATTAACGTTAAAAATCTACTAGTTTATTGCTCAATGTTTAAACAAATATTATATAGGTACCTTAAAATAACTCGTCCGGGGTGCGTAGTCAACAGTCACCAAAATACACATCAACAGACAGTTACAAATGCATTTATGATTTAAAAAAGTTTTATTATAAAAACTGCACATCAAAGTTTTTACACGTTACATTGACACTATGAAAATCACGTTGCACTTTAATTTACGAAAAACTAACGTATCGTATATTATATTACTTAAACATTAAATATCAAATCATTTAAAATATATTTTACTTTTGATTGCCATTTAATGACGACGTCAAAACGATTTCATTATACTTTTTAAAATTATACAAACTGTTTATTCAAAACGGCTAGTATCAATTGAAATATAAAAACTCCTTGATAATTCTCGTTTTTCTTGTTTTAAAATTATTCTTCTACAAATATTATTATTAAATAAATTTATTTTATGCGAGGCGTATACGTGAGTAAATGTAATTTTAAAAAACCTAAAACACTCGTGACTGTGGTCACGAAGCAAGGATTTAAATACGTTACTGGTAAAACCCTTTGCGAGGAAACTAATAGGCCCTCAGTACCGATCATTGAATGCATGTTCTTTTTAAAATATAGAAACTTATTCGTCATCATTATCATTAGAAAAAAGTTTTTATTCTTCCAGATAAAAACACTTCATCAGATATTTAATCTTCATCAATTTGCGTCATCAAAAATATAGTTTACCAAAGAACTTCGTACTTTGGAAGGCATTGGGAAAGACCAGTTGTCTGATAGGCTGATGATAAATATTATATGATAGATTTCTTGTTCGTTTCTTCGCATTGATTAGGCTCCGGCACTACTGAACCGATTTGAAAAATTATTTCACTCTTGAGAAGCTACACTATCCCCTGATGTTATAATTATTACTAGATTAGCTGTCGCCCGTGACTCTGCAAATTTAATAAAAACTTAAATATTAGTCTATGTTTTCTTCCAGACTATGTTCTACATCTATGCCAAATATCATCGAGATCCGTTCAGACGTTCTGGAGATACCTTAAAACAAATAGCCATCTAAACATTCGCATTTATAATATTAGTAAGATACTTTGGAGAAGGCTAATGGACTATTATAGTTTTTGACCACATTTATTAGTCTATCTCTGTGTTTCCCAAAGTAATCCAGGTGTGGTCCATGGAAGACCATAGCATAAACTTGAGGTTAAGGACCAGTCATATTCTGAATATGGTCAAGGAGAAAAAAGTTTGGGAACCACTGCTCCATGTGGATGGTCTACTTTTGTTACGTCATAGTACTTTTCGTTTTTCTTATGACGTCATATGCAGTTTTGCACAAAAAGCTTAACGGTTCTTGTAAATTATGACGGCTCCCTCGATTTCTGTACGATTATATTATTTTGCATACCAATTATGTTGGTTTTGAATATGTTTCGCCAAGTTTCAAAAGCAATACAATACACGTGAGTATTCACGGCATCCAATTAAATTAAAAATCGTTTAAGCCGTTCCTAATGTCAAAACACAGAAACGATATTGATGGTTTTACCAAGTTCATACTAGTCTTGGCTGCGTTAAAACAAACCGGTTTTATAGTCTACAATGGTTGGATAAAATAAAAAACAAATCTCGAAATACAGAACGCAAATGGCGACGTTATGTATGACGCATAGAACATACAATCGTGCCACCAAACAGGTGTCATCTACAAGGAAGGTGTACACACGGTGAATAAAATTCGTACTCAGTCAGCCTCCGGCCACGTCCGCGAACGGCCGCATAATGTATCGATTTGTGACGTTTCTATTTTTTGCTTCTACGTGTTATTGCAAGACGGAGTTCAGTGGACGCGCCAGGAACTTCAGCATTGAATTACTTCACTACACAGCACAGGAAACAGGCGGCCATGTCGTCATATCCCCCTTTGGTGTTTGGACTCTGATGACGGGCGTCGCTCTCGGCGCAACGGGCCAAAGCTACGAACAACTGACAAATGCGTTCGTCCTACCGAAAAACCCGCTTACATTGATAACCGGATTCAAAAAGCTATCGAACACCGTCCTCAATCCTACCACACCAGCTGTTAGTCTTACGAGCAAGAATTTCGTCTTCCTAGACCATGGATTTATGATCTACGATGATTTCAAGAAGACTTTGCTCAACGATTTCGGTGCGACAATACAAACTTTGAACTTCAAGGATTCTAACAAAGCTGCGGAGGCGGCTAACTCCATAATACAAAAGTCAGGCGCGACCGTATCAAATGTTTTGCGTTCAGATGACTTTATGGATTCAAGGATGATACTTACGAATGCAATATCATTCAAAGGTCTCTGGGCGTTGCCGTTTAATAAATCCGAAACAACTGAAGAGCCATTCTTCGATGAGAATAATAAACAAATAGGCAAAGTCAACATGATGTATCAAAAAGCACCGGTAGCATTCTCTAACATCAGAGCTATGAACGCTCTAGCATTAGACATGCCTTACGGTAACGACGGAAAATATTCTATGCTCCTCATTTTGCCGTATCCTAAAGTTAAAGTTACAGATGTATACAAGAAATTCGAAAGTGTTAGTATCACTGATATTTATAAGCAGTTACAGACTGACGTAGATGAGTTCGGTTTGGAAGAAATAGATGTTAGAATACCAAGATTCCGCATTAGTACGAATGTGGTACTTAACAAGCCATTAGGATACATGGGTGTTAAAGATATATTCCAGCCTCATTTAGCTACCTTCGGTCGTGTTACAAAAGAGGAGATTTTTGTGTCCGCGATTGTACATAAAGCCGATATAGAAGTGACAGAGTCTGGTACAGTCGCGTCCGCAGCGACATCTGCCTACATCGCAGATAGGATAGCAACACCAAACTTCCAAGCGAATCGACCGTTCATATATTTCGTCATGGAAAAATCCACTGCAACTGTGATATTTGGTGGCATTTATTCTAAACCTACTATTTTTTAGTTAAGTGTTAATTATTCTATATTAATATTTGTATCTTTGTGAGGTTGTGATTGTGCAAATGTCATGTCAGACTGAGACAATAAAAATTTCGTCCAAAATAATTTTAATTAAATTCATTCTTTAAATAATATAACAAGCAATAAATTGCTTAAGTGTAATGACATGAAATATGTAATTATATTAAAAAAATAATACTTTATAGTCAAGTTTTTATATCACCTTATCCGTATCAATAAGACTGTCTTAAAAGAAAGAATGTATCCGAAAAAAAAATTACGTCAATTAGAAGCAAAATAAAATTGAATTTCGAACTCTTTTGAGTTTTTTTAATATTATTCTTATTAAAACTTACTGGCACTTAGAATAATAGATTCTTTTTTGTGTCATACACTATTTTTTTTTAATTTGAAATTAAAAAAAGCTGTAGGTATAAGAGTTTTTAAGGTCAACAGACAGTTAATCGGCAGCGCAATCAACGTTCTTTATTCCTTGCACATCAGTACTGGTTGCTCACGGACAAATATTTTCATTAATTAACATTTTTTCCTCAAGAAACAATCTTTGGAAAACATAATTAAATATGTAAAAAAATGCCAGTGATATATGAAAAAATTAAAAAAATGGAACTATTTAATGCTTCGTATAATACTAGGCTAGTAGTTAAAAGAAAAGTTAATTTTGACTAGCAGAGTCAATAATTTTCGAACTAATACGACCTACATGGCTTCTTCTCATTCTTCAAAATATCGAGCCATTCAAGTTAGGTGTTATAATCGAACCGACATAAACACTATAGACCGACAAGGATGTCTGACATAAGTCAAACTAAATTATGAGCTCACTAGCGCCTCCCTGACAATGCAAAAAAAGTGTCAATACTATACATGTCACGTCATGTGTTCTTTATGCCAGAATTAATCACGATAGCAGCGTCTCTCTGTTCGAGTCAGTGTAAATGACTGTACTGTTTGAATGTAGTAAAAAATATATACAACCCTCCATACGAGTCGGATAAAAACCCATATATTTATTGAATATAATTTCATCATGTTGTATTATTGTATTTAAAAATAAAAAGTTCCAAATCGGTTAAGGTTAGGTGACAAGATATATATTTTTATCTTTAGGACTATACCGAATTAGTCATACTAAAATTATCAACATTATAATTGCAATTCGCACTAAGTACTTGAAATAGGGATGTGACTCAAGTTATTATCGATAAAGTTTCCGATTGATCATAGAATTTATCGTCAACTATGATGTGGTTATTTACTGTCCGATAATGATTACTAGGACTTAGAAAGATAAGTTTACTAAAGTACTAGCGGCTGAACATAATCTATGTAACTCAGAGATGATGTTGCATTTTAATGGTAAAAGAATATTTAAAATTGCTCCAGTGGTTTTTAAGTTTATTCGTTACAAACATAAATGCGAAATATTTATCCTCTTTGTCAGTTTTGCAAAAAATGTAATCTGTTTACTAATGACTTTAAACATTTATTTTGCTTTACTCTAAAAAAAAATACATGCTTTATTTTTTAACATTTATTTTAACAATTCTATGAATAATAAAATTATAAGATTTGCCAAGTTTGTGGTATTTGACCACATTGTTAACTTAACATTTCAAGGTAGACGAGTTCAAAGAATAATATTTCCTTATTAAATAATGCTAAACGTTCAAATTCATCACTCATGTGCTATTTGTTTAACAAAATATTGTTTAGCTGTGCTAAGTACTACATATTATAAGTAAATTAAATTATTAAGTACTAAAAATAGAAATACAGATAATGTATAATACATAACCTACAAATGTGAATTACCAGCAATTAGTAATAGTATTGGAATATCTGTACGTTATATTGAAAAAAGATATTTTTTATGTCTTTTTTTATATATCATAACGTGGCAAACGAGCGAGCGGCCACCTGAAGTCGCTGAAATAGCGAAGTGACCGTTGCCCATAGACATACGCAATAGCATATGCGTTGCCTACCTTTAATCGACGGAGGAGAGGATGCACAGAAAGAAAATATCTTCCCTTTCCTTGCATCTTCTCATTCGGAAAGTCCACTTCCACTTCCCATCCTTTCCTTAAAAAGAAAAGTATGGGAAGAGAAAGAGGACTAAATTAGGCCTCCGGGACGCACACTCATCAAACGAAACGCGGAATTGCTTCCACTTCACGCCTGTCTTCTGTGTGGTCGTGGTATTTCACCGGGCGAGCGCGGGCGATTCGTGCGAAGATGTTAAAGCGGGCTCTACGACTGTCTGTCTGTATATCTGTCTGCAATGGTCAAGGTAATGTCCGGAACGGCTGGATCAATTTTGACGTGACTTGTATGGGAAGGTAGTTGATTCTCTCGAGCATACTACAGGCTACTTTTATTACTTTCACGCTGACAAATTCATTCATTAGCTAGTTAGTATGGTAACTATGTGTGGTCAATAATGTATAAGAGAATTTCCTCAAATATTATAATGTGTGTGACTTTAAAGTAAAAATGTGATGCAAGTGTCTATATCTCGACTTGGTGAAAGTAAAGTCATAGACAAAAGCTTGTTTTGTTTTTAAAAATACCCTCAAAACATACTTCATTGTGTCACGTATATTTATTGTTTTAAGTCTCGTGTTCTGATTTCAATACCGTAATGACCGCTTTAAGGATAACGGTAAAAAGGCTTAAAGCGAGATTTACACTCATTACTCAAATTAAAATTAATACTGTAAAAAATTACAGTTTCTCTAATTAGGTTATGCATGCACTATACTCAGATTTATGAACATATTAGCAAATTAACTTCGCAATAAAACATGACTCATTTGTAGCTATATTTATTTAAAACACTCATAACTATGATGAAATTGATTGCATTTTATTGTTACAATTTGTCATACAGTAATATTTAGGTCGTTGAACTCTCATCATCGATAAACATACAATAACTACAGCCCTTTTTATGTCTAATGTACCTACTTGAAATAGTGACAATGACGAAAGGATATGCTCCAAAAAAAAAACTCCAACTAAAATATTTTGTGCGACATCTTTATCCGAACCGGTACGAAAGGCGTGGCTGTCGCGGTTAGTTTTGTCACGAAATATATAAAACCTACTTAAGCACAGAAAATGCCATAAAAGAAAAAACATGACAAGACAGACAGTTCAAGAAGGATCTTGTGACACTTTTTTAATATTAACTAGAGGGCGCTAGTGAGCTACTGAGCAATTTAGTTTAACCTATACTATTCTATAGTATACTTATTATACTCTTTGAGTTTAATTTACGCCCACCGGGACAGACATCCTTGTCGGTATATAGTGTTTATTTGATAAGCTTGCTGACATATTAAACAAATTTAGTATTTTACTGAATTTCGACTGCTTAAACATATAGTCATCCCTCGCATTGTCTTTAAAGAAAAAAGAGATAACAATATGTTGGGCTCCGGTTATTAGTAAAAGTTGGAAAGGGGAAGCGTACTTGAATTAGCCTCTGAAACCAGTCATTAGACGGAACGCAAATATTTCCACTTCACATTTATCTGTAAAACATCTTCTATAAGTATAAAGGTTCATTAATGTTATAGAAAATATGGAAAAATTATAAATAACTTAACGCATTAGGAATTCTTAAACATATCCACACATCCAACATATCTGTGGTTTGCCATTAACGGGTTAACCCATTGACGTCATCTAACGGCCTAGCTGCATTGTTAGAATATAATTATACCGACATACAAGAAGCTTGGTGTCTCGGTAGAGCGAAGCAGTATTTACAGCTTCACGAGGCGCACTTACCTACATAGTATCTTATCTATGGCAGGTTCGGACGCATATGGAATAATGCTCCTATGGTGTTGCTGATATTCATGGGCATCGGATCAGTTAATATTAAGCGATCCACTCAGATCCACTACTGGTATGCTTATAAATAGGCAATATAAGGATAATTACTCGTACATAAGTTAGTCATTTTAAAGAATTATCTTTAAATGTTATCGTTTTTATATTTAAAAGGTTTAATACCTGTAATTAAGTTTGCAGTATTTTTTGTTCAATTTATGAGTTAAACGTACGTGTTATGAATTTCATTATCATGTTTGAATAACATTTCCAAACACTTCTTTAAGTCAATGTCATATTCAATATTTTGACAAACGCTGTCAGAATCATACTGACAGTCCAATATAAAAAGCCCAATACTATTTGTATGAAAGAAATCTTCAAATTGTGAATAATTCACGTATTTCAAATGCATTCGTTATCTTTTTAATAGTTTGTAGATCAATTTCCAAGAAAACCCGTATCTAAATGTAAACCTTATATAACCTATCAAAAACTGAAGTTTTAGGTTATAATTTGTAAAAGTATTTACCGACAATGTTTTTAAGGAAGTATCTTATTTCTAATGCTATTTATAGAAAGAGACTTTTACAAATTGATTGCTGTAGTCAAATTTGTAAAAATCAAGTGGTACTCTGCAATTCATACCAAAGTAAGTAAAATTATATTCACATTTTTAAATTAAGTGGTGAGCAATCGGCCACCTGATTCGGCTAAAATAGCAACGCAAAAACTGTCCATAAACATCTTTATCGCCAAAAATATGTCAATAGGTTGCCTACCTTTAAATGCCAGAGGAGGGATCATGGTCAAGTGTTGGCTTATTCAATATAAGAAAAAACCGGAAGCACAGAAGGGGGTTACCCTTCTCATACTTCCCCTCCACAGCCGAGTCTAATATTTATAATTTTAATTATGCTCTTTGGAAGTTTTATGTTGCTATTGACATACTTTTACATTTAATTTGCTAAAACTTTTTTTCAGGCATAAATACATATGTAAACCCAACCTATGTTGAAAGAAGAAAGCTGCTGTCTTATTCATATTTGTCCAATTTAAACAATGTTTACAGAAGATATTATTCCAATAGTTTAATTGATGGTGATGTAACACAGTTAGTAAATTCTCAAAATGAAAAAGGTAAGTTAATTAATTTAACAACAACCTAAACAATTTATAAAAATCAAATTTTGGCACTATAATTAGAATGCACTAAAGTTGGCATTTAAAGTGTTTAAATTAATGATTTTATTCTATTAAAACGTATGCTTAGATGGGTGTGTAGTGTGACAAGAAAGCATAAAGTTAAAAATGTGTATATCAGAGGAAGTTTGAAAGTAGCGCCAGTGATCGAGAAATTGAAGAGTAAAAGATTAGCGAGGTTTGGACATGTTATGAGGAGGGATGATGATGATATAAGCAAAAAATTAATGAGATTGAATGTGGATGCCTACAAGGGTAGAGGAAGACCAAAAAAATTATGTAATGACTGTTTGAAAGAGGATATGACTGCTGATAACAGATGTATGGAGGAGTAGTAAATATTGTGCCAACCCTCAATAGGAATAAGGGTAGGTTGATGATGATTCTATTAAAACAATTTTTTTTTGTTTTTTCAGAATTAAAAAGGATAGCTCAACTATTTCCACATCCAAGAGAAACACTTAATAATTTAAATGCAAAAACACCGGAGAAAGTGTTTGATATTCACTACAAACAAAATGTGGTCGCACCAAAAGGTGTTAGGAAGAAAATGGGCTTAAGTAACAGTGATTGGACATGTACATATACCTTTATTTGGCCTCAGAAGATTAAATTTGAAAGGTAAAAAGCAATTTAATATATACAAATCTTCTACTAATATTATAATGTATGTATGAATAAATATTTGTTAGACGGTATTTGCAAAACGCAATGGATTACAATGAAATTTGGGGTAGATGTAGAACATAGTCTGGAAGAACACATAGGCTACTAATTATGTTTTTTTTTTAATCCGCGCGGACAGAATCGCGAGAATCGCTAGTAGTATAATAAGATTGGCTAAACGGGTTTATTTGTAAGTATTCAAATTTACAAAACTAAACCAAATAAGATTCATAGACTGAGAGAAAAATAGGCTACTAGTTAATTTTTTTTTTCAATTCTGCATGTACAGAGCAGCAATCAATTAAATAGCACAACCTCACAGAAATGAGGTGCTGTGCCTAAGAATATATTAACAATAATTATATCTTACTAATATCATAAACTAGCTGCCGCCCGCGGCTCCGTCTGCGCGGATTTTGAAAAACAACTTATAAGTAGCCTATGTGTTCTTGCAGACTATGTTCTATATGTATGCCAAATTTAAGTGAGATCCATGCAGCAGTTCCGGAGATACCTTTAAACAAACATTCATCCATCCATCTAAACATTCGAATTTATAATATTAGTAAGATGGGAATGTTTAGATGGACAGATGCTTGTGTGTTTGTAAGTATATCTGGAAAGCCTCAATGGATGTCGCTGAAATTTGGAATATATAGAACATAGACTGGAAGAACATATAGGCTACTTATTTAGTTTGTTTATACCATGCATACAGAGTCGCGGGCGATAGCTAGTTGAATAATAAATTTGCTGTAACAATGTGGTTAATGGGGTTCTTTCATGAGCTTGACTGTAGATCTATGTATAATAGCATTTAAATAAAATATACACAGATAGTTACTGAATTACAGCCCTTATTACTATGAATTTAATGTTCAATTTTTCAGTATTGCAATATCAAAACGGCAAGCTGCAGAAAAATCTGCTACACAAGCGTTACATTGGTTATATATAAACAAACGGATAGATAATAAAGGCAATCCGATATATGATAAGAAAGTCATAGAAGATATCAAAAGTAACTTAAATGAACCATTACAAGCGGAAATTAGTGACAATTCTCTTATAAGAATAAATAGGATATGGAATGATTATGAAAATGAAATTAGTAAGTATATAAATAGAATATATAATATGAAAATGAGCTGTTGGTTCAGGGGTAAAGCTTGAGGGCTAAAGGACTTGCAATCTGCAGGTCCTGGGTCCTGATCTTGCCATGTATCAATGTGTTTTTCGATTTACATATGTACATTTATCTGACGTTCTTATGGGGAAGGAAAACATCGTTATGCTGCACATATTTGAGAACAGATTCAAAGATCTGTGTGCAGTCAACCCGCACTGGGCCAGTGTTGACTAGGACCTAGTCACCCCTAACTTAGGGTAGGCTGCAAGCCCATCAGTATAGTGACCTATGATGGTGATGAAATAAATAGAATTGCTCTAATATTAAATGCGAAAGTTTAAATGGATGGATGGATGTTTGTTGGAAGGTATCTTCGGAATGGTTAAGTTGTTCTCAACATTGTTTGGCATAGATGTAGAACATAGTCTTTAAGGCCACTTAATATTTTTTTAATTCTGTGCGGAGGGAATTACAGGCAACAAGTTGATTTAAAATATGTTTATTTATACAGAGCATGTTTATGAAAAGACATTTGAAGAGGCAAGTCATAGAGTATATTTCACTCCATCGGTGTTAACCAAAGACTCAACCATAGATGTAGAAGGTAAGCAATGGCCGAACCCAATAATTGAATTCCTATAATTAATGTATTATAATATTATTTTTTAAAGACAAGACTAGACCTTTTTAAGCAATAATAACTCACTAATATATATAGCTATTTGTATGTTTTTGTATCCAAAAATAAATTTATTAAAGAATTTAATTACATAACCCCTTTTGTAATTCTTAAACTATAGACTAATTAATAAATTTTTTCACAGATAATCTACCCGAGGAATCTCAAGATAGTGAAATTGATGAAGAATTAAATACTTTTAAAGGTAATTAAATTTGTATTTAATTTCAACTTTAAATTAATAACTTTAGAATATTGTTTTAATGATAATTGAGATTTTGGTCTCAGTAACCCACGGTTAGAGTTTTAACACCCTATTAGGGGTCTACCTATTGTAATAATATTAAGTTTCCTTACAGATGCGAGAACACCAATACACCCAGTATTTGGTAGGCCTGTCCACCCCCCTTCAGAGGCTCAATTAGCCAGACGTGATAGAACTTTGAAGCAAACATTTGAACGGTATAATGAAGAATTGATACCCCTACCAATCGATCAATATACGTAAGTACCTTTTTTTTAATATCATAAGGTGGCAAATGAGCAAGCGGTCACCTGAAATCGCTGAAATAGCAAAGTGACCGTTGCCCGTAGGCATACGCAATTGCATATGCGTTGCCTACCTTTAATCGACGGAGGAGAGGATGCACAGAAAGAAAATATTTTCCTTTTCCATGCATCCTCTCATCCGGAAAGTCCACTTCCACTTCCCATTCTTTCCTTATAAGATAAAGGGTAGGAAGGAAAAGAGGACTAAATTAGGCCTCCGGGACGCACACTCATCAGACTGTACTTGGAATAGCTTCCACTTGAGGCCTGTCTTCTGTGTGGTCGTGGTATTTCACCGGGCGAGCCGGGACATTTCGTGCGAAGATGTTAAAGCGGGATCTACTACTGTTGATCTATTGTTAATTGGTGATATTCAGAAAATGCCTATTCAATTTACTCTTGGAAGGGTTATACATATTTGTCTAATAAACTCAAAAACTACTAGACTATTTTTTTTATTATTTCATCATTAAAATGCTACAATATCACTGAGTAACATAGACTACATTCAGTTAACTATTAAACAAATAATTATTAAAAGTACAGATGTATATTTTATTTTAAAAAATATATTTAAGAAGTTGCATCTTAAAGTATGCGTATAGACCGATAAGGCTATCTGAACTAGGGGTATAAGTCAAACTAAATAATGACAGCTCACTAGCGACTCTCTGTCAATGTCAAAAAACTGTCACAAGATTTTCCTTTTCTTCTATGTCTAAGTAGTGTTAGGAAAGAAATCCGATACTGTGCCGGTGTACTGGCTCAACAATAGCCTTATTATATTATCGACGTTTATGTCCCCTGCCTAATCATTCTGATACTTGAATTCTAACTAATAATGTCTAAAAGTAGATTTGTATATTCTGAAAGAAACAACCACGATAGCGCCTCTCATCGGTTCGGATATCCTTGTTTAACTATACCATTTTTTTCAATTGTCATAGTACTGTTCTTAAAACTGATGCGTAACATGAAAACATTTTGTCATTAAAACCACAACTAGGTTGAATCCGACACGGTTCTACGAAGTCACCTTGACCCATCGTAAACCAGGTTACGACCCTAAATGTGCTTCTTGCGACCTTATAACGTTTTACAAATAAACACGTGACCTAGATAGACCAAAATTCACCCTACATACGTGTGACCTTGACATGAACTTGATTTTAGAAAAAGGTCGCCGATCTCATTTTTTTTATTAGGTTTACTACCAAATGTGTAACTTTGTACACGGAAGCATTTGCTGTGTGTTTATCACAAATTATTTTTTAATTTTTTTTCTTTTATCATATAAGTAATGTCATATTTCACCTGTCATTATTTTCTTTTAACGCCCGAATATTAGAAAGTAAAGAAACGAAACAACGAAAGTGAACGAAATCGAAAGTCCACTCTCGCTTTCAGTTCTAAAGCCCCAAATATACGTCACGTGACGTTAACGTCAAACGTCACTATGACGTCTCTGTAAACGTCAGTTTGACATTCACAAACGTCAAGATGACGTCATGGGCAAAGAAAGTAAACTACGTTCACTCTCATTCGGTTTACTTTCGATTTTGTTGATTTCACTGACGAAAGCATTATAATACTTTCATTTTTAGTGACGATTTTTATGACGGACTTACCGTTTCTAATAGTGTTTTTCTTTTATTTTGCATACTGGCCAGTTAAAGGAAAATAAATAATTCTGCGTCTGTGCAATTTTTTTTTTATTTTAATACTTATTATAAAGTAGCTATCGCCCGCAACTCCGTCCGCGCGGAATTAAAAAAAATCCTAATTAGTAGCCTATGTGTTCTTCCAGACTATATTCTACGTATATGCCAAATTTCAACCGGATCTGTTTAGCAGTTCTGGAGATACCTCCAAAAAAACATCCATCCATCCAAACATTCGCATAAAATATTAGTGAGATAAAGTTTCATAAATTAATAATAAGAGTTAATCTATGGCCTGCCTTAAATTAAATTGACACATTAATTAAAAAGGTTGCTCACCTCTGATCTACAGGAAAGAGATAACAACAACACTAAAGACATCTCGTGTACTAGTCATAGTCGGTGCAGCAGGTTGTGGGAAGTCGACCAGGGCTCCTGCTGCAGTATTAAAGGCATTGGGATGTAATACCACTGCTATAGTATCGGAGCCCAGGCGAGTAGCTGCTATAGGGTTGGCACAAAGAGTTGCTGAGGAAATGGGAGAAGAGGTAAGATACTGGCGAGAACGAGATAAAAACACTTTGATAGTTCTTCACTTGATTTACTTAGGATACGCTTTCATTGATCCGCACTGCACGCGACGGCCAGCAACGTATTTTAATTTTCTTTGTATGATTTAACATAGAACCGCGTTCATTATGCACGTGCGCATCGAGACTGGATTTATCAACAAGCAATCTGTTGCGAGCGTTGGTGGCACAGGGGTTTCAGCACATGACTTGCAATCTGTAGGTCCTGGGTTCGAATCCCGCCATCTACCAATGTGTTCTTCAGGGGAAGGAAAACATCGTGATGCAACCTGCATATATGTTTGAAGAAATTTAAAGATATGTGTGAAGTCAACCAGCACTGTCCCAGGTTGACTATGGCCTTTTTTTTTTACGAGGGGAAATGCAGTTACGCACCCCTGCGCCGGGCCTAGATGTTGCAGTGGCGCAGGGAGTGTGGGACTCACCTAAAGTCGTTCGGCCATACCCACTAAAACCCCTCGGGCCCTTCACCACGCCCTATGGCTGGGTCGCGGGAACACTTACGCAATCTTCCGCGACCCAGCCGGCGACAGTTCGCTTTCGCAGACACCACATCTTCTTCGCGGGACAGGTATCCTCCGCAGTCTCTGTGAATAAAATAGTTATTCGACGCCCCCGGAGCACCGGGAGCGTCACCTTCAACATAACTTCACTGGTGTATGGCGTGCGATGGGTAGATGGTCATCCATCGCCCGAAGCTCCTATTACGGCGCAAACGGCGGGTGTGCGCCTGCCGCCTGCGCCTGTCTCGACGACGGCGGAGTGCGTCCGCTGCTGCGTCGTCCTCCCGCCGTCGTTCTGCCGCCTCCTTCTCCGCCATTACCTCCTCGCAAAAGGAGGCGACAGCGTTCCAGGAACTCTCGCTGCCCACCATCGCGTTGACGACGGCAGGCAGCGAGAGGTCCTCACCTATAACTGCCACGAGTGCGGCACGCTGGACCGATCAGTGCACACACCATTCCAGTGTGTGCTGGGCCGAGTCCTCAGCATGCCCGCACTCGTGGCATCTCGCACTGGGCTCCCGTCGCGCAATCCGGCACAGATACCCTCCGAAGGGTCGCCAGGCCGGTGAAACGCGCCGAAATGCGCGTCACAGGCCTCGAAGACTCTGTCATCGCGGCCGAGGTCGTGGAAGTAGTGGCCAGAGAGGGAGGCTGCGCGGCCGATAATATAAGGCCGGGCAGGCTCGCTTTCGGCCCGAGGGGTGATGGATCCCTCTGGCTGAGCGTGGAAACAGCAATCCGCAGACGGGGTTGTGGTTGTGTGCCATTGCGTTCCCACAGCCCCGTCCCTAGCGGGAAGGAGGAACACCGTTGGATTTTAGTGAGTATACCCAGAGCCCATAAGGCGCCGGGGGACCCTCACATAACCGCTCGCCTCCCGAAGGGCGGGCGGTATGTATAAAACATTTCCCAACGTTAAAAAAAAAGGGCTACAAGTCTCTTAGTGGGGACGTATAGTGAGCTGATGATGATGAATCCGTTGCGGGTCGTGTTTGCGGGGCATCTGGTACGGGCCAATGGACGCGTACCTTTACGTGTACTGCCACAGTTTTTGGTTCGACTCTAAAAACTTGTCTAGCATTTCAATCATTTTAAATAGATTATTGAGTATGGAAAGAATATACAATTTACTATGTTTTATGTGTTAATTACTTCCAGGTGGGCGAATCTATAGGTTATCAAGTGCGTTTGCACTCGAAAGTGCCGCGGCCCTCTAGCGGTGTTATACTGTATTGTACGTCTGGAGTGTTACTACGAAGATTACAACTTAATCCTGGTCAGTTCATTTCACATACGTACCATAGTCAACTAACCTCTATAAATGGACCGGCTAAAAGACATAGTATTTTGTGCCCATTTGATTTTCGACGGTTACGCTGGTAGCGGTTTGTAGAGGTGTGGCTTCAAACTAATAATATATATAGAAAAGCTGTTGCCCACAACTACGTGCCCGGAAAATTAGAAAAAAATTTGATTAGTAGCCTAAGTGTTCTTCCAGGTTATGTTCTACATCTGTGCGTAATTTCAGTGACAATTTATGCAGACGTCCTGGAGATACATTCTAACAAACATCCATCCATCCAAACATTCGCATTTATAATATGAGTAAGATTAACTATCACGTAAGATTGACACATAAATAGGTACGAAGCGAAAGCTCCCATCGCCTATCCATTTATAGTGCTTAATATGATAGTCTGTTTCACACAGTGAGCCATATTGTTTTCTTTGTTTTTGTCAATGAGAGTGAAAGGGATAGCAACGTGGTACGATTGACAGGTCTGGAAGGCTGCTCTCACGTCTTCATAGATGAAGCACACGAACGTGACGTCAACACTGACGTAACTCTGCTCCTGTTGAAGCGCGCTCTGGATGTAAATCCTAACCTCAAAGTTATAATTATGAGCGCCACATTGGATACAGAAGTGTTTACCAAGTAAGTTCTGACGAGGTAACATTGGGAAAGTGACCTTGGGTGAGAGGATTTATACTAAAATGTCCCTTTTCTGTGCAACCTATTTTCTTCCCATTTAAAAAAATCTTGCGTAACTTTTACAATTCGTTGCAGACGTCTATTGGTAGCATTCAGTTTTAGTTCGATTTGAAATTATTTATGCGCAAATGTACAGTCGCGTTATTTCGCGGTGTACATATTACAAAAAATGCCTACAACGTTGAAAAGTGCCTTAATTAATTTACTTTAATTAAGAATAATTATTTTATTATTCATTTTTGAATCATTTACATACCTTTTTGCAAGTAAAAATACAAATTGAACATGGTAATAGAAATAGCAATCACTAACATGTCGCCTTAGTTATAAAGAAATCTTCCGCTTAATCCTTAGTTACAGTTCTTAAATATTAAAAGAAAATTTAAGCAACATTTAATAATATTGGTTTATTATTTTCTAGATATTTCGATCCTTGTCCAATAGTAGAAGTCCCCGGACGTACTTTCCCAGTACAAGTGTCGTATTTGGATGACATTGAAAAGAAATATCGTATAAAATTACCAATGACTCTCGAAAACTGTGGTAAGGAAGATGGAAAACCGCAAATATATTACCAAGAAGTAAGTATTAAGTACACGAATTATGACATCTTTTTATTCTAGCAAATGATTTCTAAACATGACGTATTTACTACCCAAAAATTCTATTCTTAGTATAAAAGTCGTATATTCCAAAATATTTCCTTAATTTTTTTTGGCATAAAAAATAATATCACTTATTTCTCAATTTTAAAGTTACTTGGCCTTTTGACTAAATAGTATCTGTAAATTTCTATAAAATAATTGTAAAAACGAAATAGCAAAATGGCCTACATGTACAGTCGCGGAAATCAGCGGTGTTCCACTTTCATAAAAATTGCCTCGTACCATAAAATGAGACAAACTCAACTTATTTGTTTTTTAGGTAGTTGACGTTATCAAATCTATTGACAAGTCAGAATCGGAAGGTGCAATACTAGTGTTCCTTCCGGGGTGGGCAGACATCAAACAAGTAAAGACGCTTTTAGACCAAATATATGCGGGGTCCACGACACATATGGTGTTACCAGTACATTCTAGGTAATTAATTAAAAAAAACTACTATCAAAAAAGTACTTACGAACTTACAAATATAATATGCAATACTTTTTGCATATTAAAAGGTGGCAAACCTGCAAGCGGCCAACCTGAATTCGCCGAAAAGTGGATGCCACTGCCTACAGATATCCGCCATTGCAGATACGTTGTCTAACTTTAATCGACAGAGAAGAGGACGCACGGAGTATAATTTTTGTCCTTTCTATGCGTTAAGTCCTCTATTATATATTCCTTTCCCATCCTTTTCTTATAAAGAATATGGAAGGGGAAGTAGGTTCGATGGAAACGTATAGGAAGGAGAAACATTCTCTTTCTATCCATTTATTTCTATTTAACTTTGCACAGGTGTTATTCATTTTGCTCTTCTAATAAAAAAATATATATATATGAAGAAGATTAAAATGCTATATCTTATCTTCTTACCCTTCCCACCCTTTTCTTATTCAAAAAGGATGGGAAGAGGAAAACTAAATTAGAAGTTTTGTAGGTTATCAACAACAGAACAGACTAGAATGTTCGAGAAACCCGCGCCCGGGATAAGGAAAATAGTACTTGCTACCAACATAGCGGAGACTTCCATCACAATACCTGATGTGGTCTACGTTGTTGATACAGGGGCGCATAAAGAGAATAGAATTAAAGAGGGGACTGGTGAGATATTCATTCACTCATTCATTAAGTGGATCATTCAATTTTCTTCTTTATTGTATCACTAGCTGTCGCCCGCGACTTTGTCCGCGAAGAATTAAAATAACATAATTAGTAGCCTATGTGTTCTTCCAGATTATGTTCTATATGTATGACAAATTTCATCCCAACCCGTTCAGCCGTTCTGAAGATACCTTCAAACATCCATCCATCTAAACATTCGCTTTTATAATATTAGTAAGATTGACCTTTTAACTGTTGTGTTAGTTATTTAATGTCTAAGTCGCGAATTTCCAATTTGTCTTTGTTCAAACTTATTTGTCAAACGTTTGATTATTTATCAGATTTGGTTGTGATGATCTCTTAATCTCTTTCTATACAAAGCAACTTAGTCTGTGAAATCCAGTTCGTTCAGTCGCTAAGCGACTTATGTAACACAATTTCATAGGTTCGTACAAAACGCGAGTAGCCAAAATTTCTATTTATCATCGCAAGATAGTATGCGTAACCTGTTTGTCAAGGTCATCGTAAGAAATGTCGCTGCGATTTTCAAGATGGCGGTGCACATCTTTATGACGATTCATTATTGTGTGTCGCGTGCAACGCAAATCTCCCGACGCCACTGTACATTATTAGTCTTGACGATTTAGGTTGCTTTGTGTACAAAGGACTTTAGTTGTAAGTTTATTGTAGGTTTTTAATATCAAACTCTTGTTGCTTCTTAGGAACTGCTAGCTTGGAGACAGTATGGGTTTCACAAGCGGGCGCTAAACAGAGGACTGGCCGAGCTGGAAGGGTACAGCCAGGTAATTGAACATCATCCGTTTGTAATTTACCTAGGCAAATTGTAAAGAACGGCATCTCTATATCAATCAGCACAAAAATTAATACGATTACGAAATAAAGTAACTTGTATGTGTTAGGTTTTCAGACGTTTTACAATCTGCCTAGGCAAATTACGTCATAGCATTAGGGTTAAGGTTAAAAGAAAAACTTTTTTTCATGTTTTAATATTAAAACTTTCCAGGACATTGTTTTAGGTTGTATACTAAAGTTAGAGAGGAAAGTTTTGCACAGCACACAACGCCTGAGATATTGAGGTATGTATTTGCCAGACTGATAGTAGTCTTTTGTGATTATATCTGTATTTTCTGTTAGATAGAAAATCCGACACAGTGCCGGTGTATCGCATCACTAGCCTTACTTTAACAGTGATAGAGCTTTAACATCTTCGCACGAAATGTCCCGGCTCGCCCGGTGAAATACCTGTCTGTCTAGTCTGATGAGTGTGTGTCCCGGAGGCCTCATTTAGTTCTCTTTCCCTTCCCATCCTTTTTCTTATAAGGAAAGTGGAAGTGGACTTTCCGGATGAGAGGATTTCAGTGATTTCAGGTGACCGCTCGCTCGTTTGAACTTTATGATATAAAAAAAAAACTAAAATGTCAACGTTTATGTCCCCTCACTAATCATTCTGTCATTTAACTTGGTAACGAAAGCGCGCCATTCGCGTTAAAAGATTCTAACTAATGTCTAAAAGTTCGTTATATTATTACAGCAGTTATTCACTTTAATAGTTCTCTTGCCCTTAATGTCTACACTTAAATATTAATAATACTTGCTGTCACCCGCGACTTCGTTCGCACAGAATTAAAAAACTTAACAAGTAGCTTATTTGTTCTTCCATACTATGTTCTATATGCCAAATTTCAGCTAGATTCATGCAGGCATTCTGGACATGCATTCTAACAAACATCCATCCATCCAAACATTCGCATTTAGTTAGATAGAGGATAGATTTGTATTTTTGTATGTAACTAATAAACTCAAAAACTATTAGACAGATTTCAAAACTTCTTTTATTATGAAAAAAACTTTATTAACACTGAGTGAGCTTGACTAAATTATTACTAGATTTTCTTTATTAAAATTACTAAATGCAAATGTTTAGATGGTTTGTTAGAAGGTATCTCCAATGCAGCTTCATGGAACTTGATGAACATAGTCTGGAAGAACACATAAGCTACTTATTAAGTGTTTTTAATTCTGCCGAGACATATTCGCGGGGAAGAAGTAGTTTTATATATTCTTATTAATTACAGAATACCTTTAGAACAAACAGTATTAAATTGTAAAATATACGCACCGCAAGAGAAAGTGGCGACATTTTTATCTCTGTTGCCGGAGCCTCCCACAGACAAGGCAATACGATTGGCCGTCAACGATCTTATTGATTTAGGTAATATTCCCTTTTGTCATGGTCTATAAAAGTATTTTTTCATACTATTTTTGTTATATAACTTATCCTTATAATTAATATTAGGGAACATACCCATTCTATGTAACCTAGTTTTTTCGACCCCTCCCTTCCCTCGGTGACCACTACGTGATTGAAATGTGAGCCCCCCCCCCCCCCCCCC
>NW_013531079.1:3024887-3028435 GCF_000836235.2 Papilio xuthus | reverse complement strand
GACTACGCCATAGTCAATGGCCCAGTGCGGGTTGACTTCACACGTATCTTTGAATTTCTTCTCAGATATGTGCAGGTTGTATCACGATGTTTTCCTTCACCTTAATAACGTCGGATAAATGTACATATGTAAATCGAAAAATACGTTGGTACATGACGGGATTCGGCCCAAAGACCTGCAGATTACGATCAAGTGCTTAAGCACTGGGCCATTGATGATTATCGAACGTCGGTGGCTTAGGGGTTAAGCTTTTGACTTTTAATCTGCAGGTCATGAGTTCGATTCCCGCCATGTACATTTAACCGACATTCTTCGGTGATGGAAAACATCGTGATGCTGCACATATCTGAGAAGAAATTCAAAGATATGTGTGAAGTCAACCAACTTGGGCTAGTCTTGACTATGACCTAGTCACTAACTTAGGGTAGGCTCAGTGGGGACGTGTAGTGAGCTGATAATATTCATTTTTTTTTGAATCTATGTGTACTTATTTCCAATCTACAGTAATATAAAGCGGATGTTTTTTCCAGGGGCATTATCGAAATCAGAGAAATTAACTCGTTTAGGCATACTGTTATCCAATATGACGTTACATCCACGTTTAGGCAGCAGTTTGTTACATTCAGTTGTGTTAGGCAATACATTAGCTACGGCAAATATTGTCAGCCATTGTTCTGATAATGTAGAGTTATTCAGTAATGCACCAGACAGGAGAGAAGGTAAGTTAAATTAACAAAAAGTTTAAATATTACTAATATGCACAGTGTCAAATAATATGGTGGAGGGTATCAAATTGTAAGAAAAATTACAAAGGTTAATGTAACTTTTAAACAAAAAGAGTTGGATTTTTTTTAGTATTTTTCTCCGTGTAGTTATCGATCTGACTATACACCATTACTGTTTTATCGTTGAATTTTCCGCGTGTCCCAAAATATATATAAAATTGTCGTGTCACAATTTTCGTTCCCATACTCCTCGGAAACGGCTTGACCGATTCTCATGAAATTTTGTGAGCATATTGAATAGGTCTGAGAATCGGCCAACATCTATTTTTAATACCGCGCGGACAGAGTCGCGGGCGACGGCTAGTATATTATGTGTTTATTTCCTTAGAGATACGTGAAATTAAACGTAAATATTCCAACAATTCCGATCATTCCGCGTTCCACTGGATACAAGATGAATATGAAAGGACACTAAAAGAAGAAGGCTGGAGTGGAGTCAACGATTGGTGCGAGAGACACGGACTAAGGAAAGATAGGCTGAATTACGTTAAATGTAAGTAAATTAATCTATTAATATATAAAATTTGACTGTCTACATGTAAGGCCCTTATAAATTTTCCAAACCTAACGATTTTAGTTGCTATGTGACTTACGTATATGTGTCATACCTAAAGACGCTACAATTTTCAAAATGGCGACGCAAATCTTAACAGTTGACGTGTCGCTATGTCTATTGACAATAGACGAATCACATCGAAGATTCGACGTTGTGTTTTAGTTTAAAAAAAATGTTTCGAAATAAGTTGCCTTATGTACGAAGGGGCTAACTGTGAGTTTCTGACATCAAAATCTCCTTTTTAAATATGACGATATGTTCAATAACATCAAGTACAGTCACGTTGGTTGTCGGTGTATCAATATGTAAACACATTCATAAGACCATTAAGAGCGTCAGTGGCTCAGGGTTTAAGTACTTGACTTGGAATCTACAGGTCTTAGGTTCCAATCCCACCATGTAAAATGTTTTTTTACATATATACTTTTATCCAGAGTTATTATCATGACATGTGTGAAATTAACCAATCCGCACTGGGTCAGAGTGGTTGACTATGACCTAGTCAGTAACTAAGGGTAGGCTCCGAGCTCCTCAGTGTGATGGAGGATAGTGTTGATGCATATCTCCAGTCAAGTTTATACATTCCAGCGATATCCAACCTACATTTGCAACAATTATTACAATCCAGTATCATAGAGGCTCACCCTGATGTGACAGAGTTGACGCGTTTCTCTGACATAGAGGAACTGTCAGCTGGAGCGTTACTGTCAGGTGTCAACTCTCTGTTGGTGACAAGGAGACATGTTCGTACTAAAGGCAAGCTTAGCACTGTTGTTGAATTGTTTACTAGGTAACGTACCTTGAGATAAAATTTAATATAATAACTAGCTGTCGCCCGCGACTCTGTCCGTCCTAAAAAAAAAAGTGTAGCCTGTGTGTTCTTCCAGACTATGTTCTATGTGTATGCCAAATTTCATCAAGATTAGTTCAGTTGTTCTGGAGATACCTTCAAAAAACATCCATCGATCTCAACTTCCAGAACGGCTGAATGGATTTCGCTGAATGGTATAGATGTAGAACACAGTCTCGAAGAGCTCATAAACTATTTTTTTTTATTTCGGGCAGACGGAGTCACGGACAACAGCTATATCAGTATAGTGTATCTTAAAATTAACTTTTCAGTTCTGGTGAGAGAGCTCATATTGGCAGTGAGAGTGTTAATTATGGTATTAAGAAGAGAAAAGCCAAAACACAGTTACTAGCTTACTTTGGTGGTTATCATTCCACGGAGCGACGAGCTCTGGTAGTTTATAAAACGACTGTGGTATCACCACAGGCTGTACTACTCTTCTGCAATGGTGATATAGAAATAATGGTCAGTGTCTCTTTCTTGCATACTAAATTAGAACGAGACAACACATTTTGTTATTCCCTAATATAAGAATTTGGTATAATACTGTCTCTCTCTTACATGGTAATTAAGAATGAGACAAGTTATTGTATATTGTTGTTGTCTCTTTCTGACATTATTGTGTTGAATGAAACAAATGCAGCTTGTCTTACACTATATCACATATTTGATAATGTTACTATTGCGTTCTCCTTCTTATATATTGAGTTAGAACGAGACAATATAATATGTTATTTTTTTACAGAGATCTGAAGAAAATGAAGATACTGCAGTATTAAGTCTGCCAAGACATAGACTACATATACATGTGCCAGCGGAGTAAGTTTTTTTTTCATATAACAGGGAAGTAGAGCCCGCGAAAAAGAAAGTAAGGTTTAAATAGTCTTTAAAATAAAAAAATAAAGATGTTTACTTTACTTTTTTAGATTTTTTACTATAGTGGCAGTATAACTTAAACCTTTGTCAGAAAAAATTTAAATGTCAACCGATCTGTCACATCTGATATTTTTTTTATATTATAAGGCGGCAAACGAGCAAGCGGCCACTTGAAATCGCTGAAACAGCGAAGTGACCGTTGCCCATAGACATACGTCATTGCATATGCGTTGCCTACCTTTAGTCGACGGAGGAGAGGATGCATGGAAAGGGAAATTTTTTTGTTTCTCAATTCCGGAAAGTCCCCTTCCACTTCCCATCGTTTCCTTATAAGAAAAACTGTGGGAAGAGAAAGAAGACTGAATTAGGCCTCCGGGACGCACACTCATCAGACTGCACGCGGAATTGCTTCCACTTGAGGCGTGTCTTCTGTGTGGTCGTGGTATTTCACCGGGCGAGCCGGGACAATTCTCTCTTTTTT
>NW_013531079.1:2999190-3023527 GCF_000836235.2 Papilio xuthus | reverse complement strand
TGTCCCCTCACTAATCATTCTGATAGTTGACTTTGTAACGAAAGCGCGTCATTCGCGCCAAAGCATACCTAATGTCTAAAAGTTCGTTATATTATTACAGCAGTTATTCACTTAAATAGTTCTCTTGCCCTTAGTGTCTACACTAAAATCCAAACATTCGCATTTAGTAAGATAGAGGAAAGATTTGTATTTTTGTATGTAACTAATAAACTCGAAAACTAATAGACCGATTTCAAAACTTCTTTTGTTATGAAAAAAACTTTATTAACACTGAGTGAGCTTGACTAAATTATTACTAGATTTTCTTTATTAAAATTACTAAATGCAAATGTTTAGATGGTTTGTTAGAAGGTATCTCCAATGCAGCTTCATGGAACTTGATGAACATAGTCTGGAAGAACACATAAGCTACTTATTAAGTTTTTAATTCTGCGCAGACATATTCGCGGGGAAGAAGTAGTTTTATATATTCTTATTAATTACAGAATACCTTTAGAACAAACAGTATTAAATTGTAAAATATACGCACCGCAAGAGAAAGTGGCGACATTTTTATCTCTGTTGCCGGAGCCTCCCACAGACAAGGCAATACGATTGGCCGTCAACGATCTCATTGATTTAGGTAATATTACCTTTTGTCTTGGTCTATAAAAGTATTTTTTCATACTATTATATTATATAACTTATCCTTATAATTAATATTAGGGAACTTACCCATTCTACGTGACCTATTTCTTTAGTTTTTTCGACCCCTCCCTCCATTAGGTGACCACTACGTGATTAAAATGTGAGCCCCCCGCTCCTGTGACTGACCGTAGTATTTTAAAGACTCCGCTCCCCCCTCCCTAAACGGGTCACGTAGTATGAGTACGTTCCCTTATCAGCTCCCTATACGTCCCCACTGAGAGGCTTGAAGCCTACCCTAAGCTAGTGACTACGCCATAGTCAATGGCCCAGTGCGGGTTGACTTCACACGTATCTTTGAATTTCTTCACATATATGTGCAGCACGATGTATTCCTTCATCGTAAGAACGTCGGATAAATGTACATATGTAAATCGTAAAACACGTTGGTACATGACGGGATTCGGCCCAAAGACCTGCAGATTACGATCAAGTGCTTAAGCACTGGGCCATTGATGATTATCGAGCGTCGGTGGCTTAGGGGTTAAGCTTTTGACTTTTAATCTGCAGGTCATGGGTCGAATCCCGACATGTACTAATGTGTTATTCGATTTCCGATTTACATGTGTACATTTATCCAACATATCTTCGGTGATGGAAAACATCGTGATGCTGCACATATTTGCGAAGAAATACACTAACTAGTCACTAACTTAGGGTAGGCTTCAAGTCTCTCAGTGTGGACGTATAGTGAGCTGATAATATTCACATTTCTTGAATCTATGTGTACTTATTTCCAATCTACAGTAATATAAAGCGGATGTTTTTTCCAGGGGCATTATCGCAATCAGAGAAATTAACTCGTTTAGGCATACTGTTATCCAATATGACGTTACATCCACGTTTAGGCAGCAGTTTGTTACATTCAGTTGTGTTAGGCAATACATTAGCTACAGCAAATATAGTCAGCCATTGTTCTGATAATGTAGAGTTATTCAGTAATGCACCAGACAGGAGAGAAGGTAAGTTAAATTAACAAAAAGTTTAAATATTACTAATATGCACAGTGTCAAATCATATGGTGGAGGGTATCAAATTGTAAGAAAAGTTACAAAGGTTAATGTAACTTTTAAACAAAAAGAGTTGGATTTTTTTTAGTATTTTTCTCCGTGTAGTTATCGTTCTGACTATACACCATTACTGTTTTATCGTTGAATTTTCCGCGTGTCCCAAAATATATATAAAATTGTCGTGTCACAATTTTCGTTCCCATACTCCTCGGAAACGGCTCGACCGATTCTCATGAAATTTTGTGAGCATATTGAGTAGCTCGGCCGACATCTATTTTTAATCCCGTGCGGACGGAATCGCGGGCGACGGCTAGTATATTATGTGTTTATTTCCTTAGAGATACGTGAAATTAAACGTAAATATTCCAACAATTCCGATCATTCCGCGTTCCACTGGATACAAGATGAATATGAAAGGACACTAAAAGAAGAAGGCTGGAGTGGAGTCAACGATTGGTGCGAGAAACACGGACTAAGGAAAGATAGGCTGAATTACGTTAAATGTAAGTAAATTAATATATTGATATATATAACTAGCGGACCCGACAGACGTTGTCCTGTCTACACGTCTTTAATTTGAATAAATTGTGAATCTTAACCATTCCCAGATCCCCTTGAACACACACAAAAAATTTCATCAAAATCGGTCCAGTCGTTTGAGAGAAGTTCAGTGACATACACACTCACAGAAGAATTATTATATATATAAGATTTGACTGTCTATATGTAAGGCCCTTTTAAATTTTCCAAACCTAACGATTTTAGTTGCTATGTGACTTACGTATATGTGTCATACCTAAAGACGCTACAATTTTTAAAATGGCGACGCAAATCTTAACAGTTTACATGTCGCTTTGTCTGTATTGACAATAGACGAATCACATCGAAGATTTAACGTTGTATTTTAGTTGACTGACATCAAAATCTCCTTTTAAAACATGACGATATGTTCAATAACATCAAGTACAGTCACGTTGGTTGTCGGTGTATCAATATTTAAACACATTCATAAGACCATAAAGAGCGTCAGTGGCTCAGGGGTTAAGTACTTGACTTGGAATCTACAGGTCTTAGGTTCCAATCCCGCCATGTAAAATGTGTTTTTACATATATACTTTTATCCAGAGTTTTTATCATGACATGTGTGAAATTAACCAATCCGCACTGGGTCAGAGTGGTTGACTATGACCTAGTCAGTAACTAAGGGTAGGCTCCGAGCTCCTCAGTGTGATGGAGGATAGTGTTGATGCATATCTCCAGTCAAGTTTATACATTCCAGCGATATCCAACCTACATTTGCAACAATTATTACAATCCAGTATCATAGTGGCTCACCCTGATGTGACAGAGTTGACGCGTTTCTCTGACATAGAGGAACTGTCAGCTGGAGCGTTACTGTCAGGTGTCAACTCTCTGTTGGTGACAAGGAGACATGTTCGTACTAAGGGCAAGCTTAGCACTGCTGTTGAATTGTTTACTAGGTAATGTACCTTGAGATAAAATTTAATATAATAACTAGCTGTTGCCCGCGACTCCGTCCAAAAAAAACATAATTTGTACCCTACCTGTTCTTCCAGACTATGTTCTATATGTAGTTCAGTCGTTCTGGAGATACCTTCAAAAAACATCCATCGATCTTAACTTCCAGAACGGCTGAATCGTATAGACGTAGAACACCGTCTCATAGAACTCATAGCCTATTTATTATTTTTTTTTATTTCGGGCAAGCAGTCACGGACAACAGCTATATGAGTATAGTTTAATTTAAAATTAACTTTTCAGTTCTGGTGAGAGAGCCCATATCGGCAGTGAGAGTGTTAACTATGGTATTAAGAAGAGAAAAGCCAAAACACAGTTACTAGCTTACTTTGGTGGTTATCATTCCACGGAGCGACGAGCTCTGGTAGTTTACAAAACGACGGTGGTATCACCACAGGCTGTACTACTCTTCTGCAATGGTGATATAGAAATAATGGTCAGTGTCTCTTTCTTGCATACTAAATTAGAACGAGACAACACCTTTTGTTATTCCCTAATATAAGAATTTGGTATAATACTGTCTCTCTCTTACATGGTAATTAAGAATGAGACAAGTTATTGTATATTGTTGTACAACAACAATATACAATAACTTGTCTCTTTCTGACATTATTGTGTTGAATGAAACAAATGCAGCTTGTCTTACACTATATCTCATATTTGATAATGTTACTATTGCGTTCTTCTTCTTATATATTGAGTTAGAACGAGACAATATAATATGTTATTTTTTTTACAGAGATCTGAAGAAAATGAAGATACTGCAGTATTAAGTCTGCCAAAACATAGACTACGTATACATGTGCCAGCCGAGTAAGTTTTTTTTTTCATATAACAGGGAAGTAGAGCCCGCGAAAAAGAAAGTAAGGTTTAAATAGTCTTTAAAATAAAAAAACTTTTTTAGATTTTTTACTATAGTGGCAGTATAACTTAATCCTTTGTCAGAAAAAAAATTAAATGTCAACCGATCTGTCACATCTGATATATTTTTTTTATATTATAAGATGGCAAACGAGCGAGCGGCCACTTGAAATCGCTGAAACAGCGAAGTGACCGTTGCCCATAGACATACGCAATTGCATATGCGTTGCCTACCATTAGTCTAGACGGAGGAGAGGATGCATGGAAAGGGAAAATATTTTGTTTCTTATCCGGAAAGTCCCCTTCCACTTCCCATCGTTTCCTTATAAGAAAAACTGTGGGAAGAGAAAGAGGACTGAATTAGGCCTCCGGGACGCACACTCATCAGACGAAACGCGGAATAGCTTTCACTTGAGGCGTGTCTTCTGTGTGGTCCTGGTATTTCACCAGGCGTGCCGGGACAATTCTCTCTACCACTCTCTCTATATTGTTTTTAATATGACTGTTTTTTTTTTAATTTACAGTCAAGCTGAGAGCATAATCAAAGCGCGAGAAATGCTTGGGAAGACATTCAAATATTATATCGAAAGAGATTTAAAATCTATAACTTATGATCAGGTTACAAATATATCAAGATTCAAGACCAGGTTGGTCAAGGCGGTCGCAAGAATACTCGTTGAAGCAGATAACGAAGATACCAACAATATAAATGATGAAGATTACAGATAAATAATTAATTAAAACAAAAGGTTTTTTATTAACTAGTACACATAATATTAAAGAAATGTAATTGGTATTCTTAGTACTTCTTTTCGAATTTTTGAAGATTTAATTGTATTTAAATACATAATTCTACAAAAAAAATTGTTCGCAACAATAACTGTAAACGATTATTTTAATTTATAGACCTCAACATTTCAAATAAACCTAAACAACCTTATAAAAATATAAATGAGAGTATAATTTTTAATTATTTCTGTGAAGATTGGGGAATGGAGTACGGGAAACCCGTCTATTAATTTTCTCTATTTAAATATTTTTGTGTACATAGTGTCAATCCTATATAATATATACAAATGTTGGACTTTCTATTCATTTTACTTTATCACTAAGGCATATAAAACGAAACAACAAAATGTAAATTTTAATCTTATCTATAATTGAATTTACATCTGTGAAAATTTTAATTGGTTTCAATCAAAGTGACAATGTCATTTGTCACCAATCAAATCACTTTCAAAAAGTGTGGGAACTGGAGGGAAGGCATTACTTATTATTCAATCAGTTTTAGTTTAGTTTTTCCGCTTGCATTAAAGGGAGACGGCCGCTTATTTACATATATAAATATTTGCTAATACAAGCAATCTTTAGTGAGGATATATTTACGTCGGAGCACAAAAACCGGTCATTCAGTATTAGTAGATTGGTTTACCTCGTCTAACGTGTGACATTGCATTCGGTCTTGCAAATGTGTTAATGATATTTATATTGTGAATATCTGTGTGTAAATTCAAGTTAAAACTATAACAATGCGCATAATCGCCTTTATAATTATCCTGTTCGGATTGTGTTATACTCAGACGAATATAAATCAAGCGAATCTTCATCATGGTCTCACGGAGAGAATTGGCAATTTTTCCATTGAAGTTCTTTATCATACGACCACGATGCAAAAGCAAGTTGAGAATCTTGTGATGTCTCCGTTTACACTATGGACAGTTTTAGCTGTAATTGCTGAAGGTGCTTCGGGTGAGACATTAAAACAAATAAGTCATGCAATAAGAGTCTCGCCAAAATTGAGAGCTAAAACTAGAGAAGATTTCCGCAACATCGCCCAATATCTTCAAGTAAACACTTCTACAATAGACTTAGAAAAGTTTAATGCAATTTTCGTTGATGAAAAAAAGTTGCCACTCAACGATTTTATTTCTATAGCAAATCAATATGATACTAAATTGGTAAAACTTAATTTTACTGGCAGTAAGACATCGGATTTAATAAATAGAGCTATTGATAATGTGACTCATGGGAAAATACCACATTTAACTGATCCTGGTGACTTTGGTGAGACGCAAATGATTTTGACAAGTGCTTTGTACTTCAAGGGACAGTGGACGGTACCTTTTAACAAAAGTTCTACAACAAAACAACCTTTCTATGACAGCCACAGTAAAAAGATGGGGGAAGTTAACATGATGTACAATAGACATAACTATCCATTTGCCAACATATTGGAATTGAACGCTAGAGTCATAGAAATACCTTACGGAAAGGAGAACCGTTTATCCATGCTAATTATGCTTCCTAATCCAGGTTTCTCTCTACAAGACATGTTTTTAAACTTCAACAATGTCCCATTAGATACAATATTTGAGAATTTAAAATTATCGACTGAAGAGTACGGAGATGAAGAAGTAGATTGCTTTATTCCCCGTTTCAAGATCGAATCAAGTCTAGATTTAACTGAAACATTAAAAAGACAGTTAAATATAAAAGATTTATTTGATGAATCTAAAGTTAGTTTACCGTTCATGTCAAGGATCCCAATGTATGTGACAAAAGTGTCACACAAGGCATCAATAGAGGTGACAGAAGAAGGTACGGAGGCAGCTGCTGTTACTGCTGCGGAGTTCACAAATCGTATCGGAGTTGCCAGGTTTGAAGCTAACAGACCTTTTTGCTATTTAATCATAGAGAAAACAACAAATTCCATTGTATTTGGTGGATTCTATCAATATCCATCTTTATTTTAATTCCTTAATTGACTATAAATTTTTTTAAATGTCAGAAACTGACCATTTGTTAAGAATATTTTTTATTTATTTTATTCTAAAGACCTTCATTTTATAATCTGTAAGACTACATTTAGATAATTTGAATTGTAAAATACTAATATTGTTACAAATCATAATTACTAGTTTCCATTGATTAAAATGCGTACAAAAATATATTTTTGTCCCCATTTTTTCAAAGAGAAAGAGAGAGGTAGGAATACATTTTTAATACATGAATTTCAATGTAACTTTACAGATTACTGCTGTTCAAATTTAGAATCAGTGAAACATAATTACAAAATACAGTTTTCAATAATATTTCCAATTGTACTTTCAACATTTTAGAGGCATTTTCTTGCCGTTGATTTAAATAATCTCAATTCTTTTGTTTTTCAAAGTATATAAGATTTAGGAAATATTTTACTATGAGTTTCCATTGTTAAAAAAATGTACAAAAACACTTTTATCCATTTATATATAACCTTTATATATTTAATCTTGAGCCTAAAAGATAGGCGATAAAAAGCCTAATTTCTGTCAGTGATATTATTTATAATATATAGTGACATCTCAAAAATCTTCAATGAAAAACTCTTTTATATAATTCTTAAAGATTTTTTACATGTATTTTGCAGTGGAAACATATGATAAATTTTGATGCTTGCTAATTTCAAATAACTAAATAATTTATAGTAAGTTTAAATGTGTTTTGTATAGATATGCTAATAATTAACTAATTTATATAAGCTTTTTATGGAACTGTGATAAATTTTGAGATCATAAAATTACAATTAAGACAATTTAATAAAAATAATAGAATAAACTAACTTGTTTTATTTATCTATAGCTAGCTGTCACCCGCGACTCCATGTAGTCTATGTGTTCTTCCAGATTATGTTCTACATCTATGCCAAATTTAATCAAACTCCATTGAGTCGTTCCGGAGATACCTTGTACACATCCATCCATCTAAACATTGGCATTTGTTATATTAGTCAGATTAATAAAATGATGAAATAATAAGCAATGTCAGTTTACTATCACATTAGACATATTATTACCATGTCCTCAGCGGTATTTCCAAAGAGTAACAACTTAGGGCCTTCAAGAAAAGAGCGTACCCCTTCCTTAAAGGCCGGCAACGCATCTGTGGTTCCTCTGGCGTTGCGGATGTCCATGGGCGTCGGGTCAAATAATATTAGGCAATGCGTTGCTCGTTTGCCCCCTTCTATAAAAAAATATAAACTGATAAATAGTAAGCCAAAGGAATGTCTTCTGACGTCTCGTCTAAAATGAAAGACAAGAATGACTATCTTTATATATATAATTCTTCTGTGAGGGTGTATGTCACTGAACTTCTCTCAAACGACTGGACCGATTTTGATGAAATTTTTTGTGTGTGTTCAAGGGGATCTGGGAATGGTTTAGATTCACAATTTTCATCAAATATTAACTTCATATTAATTTATTCAAATTAAAGACGTGTAGACAGGACGTCTGTCGGGTCCGCTAGTATTTTTCTAAGGCTAAAGCTGTTTTTCTAAGGCCATTGAGCTGAGCCAGTCTAAGAGCAAGGTAATAATTAAAATTGAAACATGTTTCTTTAATATTTGAAATTAGTATTTTGAAGATAAAGAAGTACGATCATAATATTGTAATTGTTTGCTTTTAAAATAACTTAAAAAAATCAGACAAGACAGTGATAACAATGTCAGAATTCTGAATAAAAAAATCAAAGGTCAACAAGCAAGCAACGAGTGTCATCAAACCGGATTAACAAGTTTTTTCATTTTTTTTATATTTTATCAATATCAGTTTAGTTATTTTAAGAACTCAAAGTAAACACGAATATACGTTTATTCTTATTTTTGTATAAAGCTGTCGCCCGCGACTCCGTCCGCGCATTATAAAAATGCTATTGGTGGCAGCGTTACATAGCCTAAAGCCTTCCTCTGTAAATGGACTATCCAACAAAAGAAAAATTTTTCAAATCGGACCAATAGTTCCTGAGATTTGCGCGTTTAAACAAACTCTTCCGCTTTATAATATTAGTATAGTCATTTTACAATCACAGTACGCTTCGCAAAGACCTCGATTAGTTCAAGGAAAACCCCGTGTTTTATATACACTATACTAGTCCTAACTAATTAATTATTATTTGATAAACTTCACAAAGTCGGAACAAATTTCCTGGTGACTTTGACAAATGGTTGTAATCCTTATAAATATGAGTCACTAACTTGTAAATACGTCTACAATAACATAACTTCCAATGACGTCAACAAAAACCTTAAAAATGTAAAGCTTAACTGTGACTTTGCAAGTTAATTGATGACCCGGAAATATATGTTTAAAAAGAAAAGGTCACAACGTTGGTTTTTGAGACCAAAATCTCTGTATAAAACATATCGCCATTCCTGTCATATCTTTGACAAAACATAATATGTTTTAAACAAGGATTTGGTCTCGAAAACCTACGGTAAGACAACAACGCAGCTGTAGCTCTTCTGGAACTGTGAATATCCATTATCAAATCGACTAAAATTAGACGATCAGCTGATCTTTTGCTTTCACCTAAAATATGTAAAGTGTATCGCAGGGGCAGTGGCACTTATCGTTGTTTTCTGAAACCAAAACACTGGATAAAACATCTATGTCTTGTCAAAGATAATCACAGTAATACGATATGTTTTAAACAGAGATTTTGGTCTCAGAAAACTACGGTAAAATTTCCTTGGTCACTTCACAATGTCATGTAACACAAAACTATAATACTGGACTCATCTAGAGACCTAAATGTTCATCAAACCATGTCCACCTTGGCATCATCTGTTGCATTGTGAAGCTGTCAACCTTTCCCATACAACAATGGCCACATAAAAAATGGCGGATGTTAATCATGTTATCTGTATCCGTCATGTTGAAAATCGTTGTGATCCTAATTCGATAATTATTTGAATTAAACCATGAAATTGTTCTATGCATTTTACTCTGAGTAACCTTGTAACCAGACTGCCAGGTACCATCCACACCTCGATGGCTGGCAATCCACAACTGTGCAGTTTTCGCGAAACTTCCTGCCTTGCACAGCCGCGTTGTGGTCTGTCTTCGGCGGTATTTCCAAACCGCTACGACTTAGGGTCCTTCAAGAAACGAGCATATCACCATCTCAAAGGCCGGCAACGCATCTGCGATTCTTCTGGTATTACAGAAGTTTATGGGCGACGTTGAACACCTTGATGTTGCCGCTGTTTTTATTTATAAGTTGTCAAACAAGTAAACGAACACCTCATAAGAAAAGGGAAAGGAAAGACTGAAATTGGTACTCCGCTTGGCCGGATTTATGAGTTATCGAACCTTAAACAAAGCGTTAGTAACTAAATTCAGCAATTACAATTTACATTTACTTTTATTTAAATAACCGAAAGTATTCGTTTTCTCAACAATGTTTTTAATAATACAAATTCTATCACGTTTTTATAACATTTTCCTGGGAAAAACCGACGTTAGGTTTCTACGCGTTATGTTCAATTGATTGAAGAATGCGTCATTCGTTACGTCATGATTTGGGACAATTTGCGCTTGATTAGTTACAACAGAGATCCGACTTTTTATATATTTTATTCTCGATTATCTGTTAAATATATATATATAAAATTATCATAAATTATTGTTTGTAATATATTTTTTACCTTGCAAATTAATTATTATGAAAAACATTTGCTGTAATCGAATGTTTTTCCTGCTTATAAGTGACTTACTACATTGTCCTTTCAACCAATAGACTAGAGCAGGTTACCTTGAACTCTTTTTGAATCTGATCCCAGATATGCGCAGGTTGTATCACGATGTTTTCCTTCGCCATAAAACGCGTGAAAAATGTAGATATGACATTCAAAAAACACATTGGTACATGATGATTTTTTTTTTGTCATAAGGTGGCAAACGAACGAACGGCCACCTGAAATCGCTGAAATAGCTAAGTGACCGTTGCCCATAGACATATGCAATTGCATATGCATTGCCTACCTTTAATCGACGGAGGAGAGGATGCACAGCAAGAAAATATTTTCCCTTTCCATGCATCTTCTCATCCGGAAAGTCCACTTCTACTTCCCATCCTTTCCTTATAAGAAAAAGGGTGGGAAGGGAAAGAGGACTAATTTTGGCCTCCGGGACACACACTCATCAGACGAAACGCAGAATTTCTTCCACTTGACGCCTGTCTTCTGTGTGGTCGTGGTATTAAAGCGGGCTCTACCACTGTTAGAATGAAAATGTACAGATTTCGGTCCGGTCCGGTCAAGCACTTAACAATTGCGTCACCGACTCTCAGAATAAAATATGTGAATAAAAATCTTTGTAATAATTTGTTGACAAACAACCTTATGAGTTGAAAGACTTAGAAAATATAATAATTACAGTTGATTTGTTATGCATAATCCTCACTAAAGTTACCCTTAGTAATCGCCTAACATTTTTGAATGCTTATATAACGAAAGTGGTGTAACTCGACTTTTTTTTCAGAGGGGAATGCTTTATGCATACTCCGCGCCCCGGGGGGGACGCGGTAGTTATGTGGGATTCTCCTCCATAGCGGAGGCATACCCACTAAACCCCTCTGTTCCTCCAACGCATTGAGACGGGACCACGGGCACGCTTTCGCTCTCGTCCGCGGCGGTGTAACTCGACTTGGAAATAGTCATGTATCCCATGCATTATACATACTTTGAAAACACTTTTCACCGTTAACAGGTTTAGAGAAATCAAAATATTTTTAAAGTTAACTGTTTCTATGTTCATTTAAGCTAATTTATTTAGATAAGCTGCAAGGTGCATGTTAAACGGGTTTTGTGAAATCTCTGGTGTTGATAATATTAACGATCCCGCATTTCAAATTTGAATTTTAATCACCAAAAAATACTCGGTACAGTCAGCAGCATAATATTATATTAGTTGTTTTAGACATTATTAGAATCATTTGGCGACAATGACGCGCTTTCGTTACAAAGTCAAGTGTCAGAATGATTAGTGAGGGGACATAAACGTTGACATTTTAATAAGGCTAGTGTTGTGCCGAACCACCGACATAGTGTCGGTTTTTCTTCCTAACAGTTACAAGAAACACTCATGCTACAAAACTTTAGAAACTTATATAGATCTTCGGTTTCAAAAATGTGCAAGTATTCATTGTTAAAAACATATTATACACGTATATACGTGCTTTTTTGTAAATTGAAATTTATGAAGCTTTGTGCTATTATGCTGACTGTACAGAATGTTTTTCAAAGATATTTTTTTTTGTATATTTCGATTGTAAAACCCACGAATGAATAGCGTAAAAAGTGAACAAGGAAACAATTTAAAGTTTCTAGTTTAGTTGCTGAAAGTTATATCATCAAAACAACAAAATTTCTCAGTAATCATAAAGATGTTATTCCCCTTTTGTATTAAGGAAAACGTAATCTACATAATACCAGGAACTACAATAAATATGTTCAAGTGTTATTTCGACAGCTTATATAAATAATAAATAATAATAAAATTCTTTATTGGGCAAAGAATAAACATTTTTCACAAAATTATGTGGGCTGTGTCCGGAACTAGCTGAAACTCTGTTTCAGGAGACAGCGCCTTCTTTTCTCTTATATATGTTCCCAAGTGTGCTCGGAGCTAGCGCGTCGTCAGCCGATAATTTAGGCTAGATTTACATAAAGGGGAGGGAGACAATGTAGTTAGCTAGAGATTGGGAAACTGATATGGTTTTTAAATGATCTATGTTGATTTATAGAGATTGTATTTAGTATTTCTAAGTAGTTTAATATACCTGTTTTAAATTTATACCGTGGGCTTATACGGCTGTACTTTTATAGAACACATGACTAATTTTTACATCAGTGGAAACACAGCCTGTTTTTATGTTTTATTAATCTGTGTATTTGCTAAATAGATATACATATATTGTTCTTGATATTACGTTTATTTTAATAACATAATTTGACGATATTTGATTATATTTTGGCAATTTAAATATTACTAAATAACTAAATATCTTAATTATAAAATCTATATTTATATTTAATTAATAATACAAAGAAAATCTACAAGCATTTATTTCTTTGCAATATAACAAATAATTCTACAGTTTTAAGAAATAATCATTTATTTATGCAATATTTTACTGTACACAATATTTAACAAATATGAAAATTATAGACCGACAAACTTATCCGACAATGTCAGGCAAGGTGTGACAAAGTATGTCTGTAGAGACTGACAAAATCATCTGACCCGATGGGCATAATAAGCAAAATTATGACAGCTCGCTAGCGCATTCCTGTCAATGACAAAAAAGCGTCAACAGATTATCAGATAGGCAATTGAAAATGACAGTTTTTGTTTCGTTCCGATTAAGACAAAGTGCATTCGTTTCGAAGCGATTTCATAACGAACTTCAAAAAATTGTAAGAAAAAAAGAAAGCAGACTTATTTAAAAACCACTCGCATATAAAAAAACATACTGAAAAAAAAACATTCTTCAACAAAATTGACTAAAAAGTAACAAAATTATCGTTATTTCGGAGTCGGTGTCAGCCCGATGTCTTACACCTATTTACGTTTAAGGTAGACCTAGATCTCCTTCTTTTTGTAGTTGGCTAAAAATATATAGAACTGGCGATAACTTTCGATAACTCACGTGATTGTCGCACGTCAGGTTCATACATTTTTGTAAATCGCTATGGAATCGCTACGAAGCAAATGCATTTTATCTCGACATCTATATTATAAATTCAAATTTATATTACCGCTACAAACGGCTACAGAGCGTCGAAGTGCCGAAAATCAAATAGGCACGTAATACTTATAGCCAGTCTGTTTATAGCTGTCATACTGTTGTCACTTCGTTTACCATTTATATATGCAAAGGTTTTACTTTGTGACAAACCTAACCAAGATAGTAGCGTCTTTCTCACCGGGTCAGATAAAGTAGTCGGACTATTATTATTTTCTAAATGTATCGGAATATAGCGTGGATTTTTACTGTCTAAAGATTTGTACAAAAAACATATAATAATTCTCACTTTTTTAAAATAAAAATCATGATTTCTTTACAAGTGGAAACTCACTATAAGATTACTTTTTAAACCGGTTTAAAGGGCTTTCACTATTAATGTTATGCATCTTAATTATATACAAATTATTCGATCTCGTGTGCTTTTTAATTGAAATAATCTTGTTTAATATGTTTCTATTTGAGTTTCCATTGATAGCAACTATACGGAGATATTTTTAATACACCTATTTATTTGGAGGCCTTGATTTTCGATTCTAGAATTTACTAAAGTTGACTAGAACACTATAAATAAAGCTATTTACATTTTCTTAACTAAAATTTACATACAAAAGAATAATAATATCATTTAAATATTAATTAAACATTACCTAATACACGTAGAACTATAAAAATTGAAGTTTTATACATAATTATATTTTTTTTTATAATGAATAAGCGAAAGCTATAAAAAAATTCCAACATGTTTTGTAAAATTTATTGGAATTTTTTTATACATTTGAAGACTCATTAAAGTTATTTCTTGGTTGATGAACATTAAAAAGATTTAAAAGTGATCTACGGAATTTTCATATTACATTATTTTGTGCTGTCATTTATGGTCCTTCGAGCCAGATTCCGTTTCCATCTTAAAAGTTAAAGTGTGTTAACCAATTTGCATATATTATAACTGTTGCCTGCGACTCCGTCCGCGCGGAATTGTAAAACCTAATTTTTAGCCTATGTGTTCTTCCAGACTATATTCTACATCAGTGCCAAATTACAGCGTGATCCGTTAAGCTGTTCTGGATATACCTTCAAACATCCATCCATCTAAACATTCGCATTTATAATATATAGTAGGATTTAAAGGAACAGGCAGTTTAATATTCCCCTTCTCATACATATTGACAAAGTAAAGTGTACTAGAGAAGCAAAGCATTGAAAGAGAAAGATGTGGTCCCTCGAGGCGGATCAATTCTTGTACATATCAGCGAGTACCTTCTCCATGGGCGTGTGTCCAATAGTCTTGGCGAAGAACTCGATCTCGAGGAGGTGGGGGGGCACGAGACGCAGCAGCGGCAGCAGCAGCAGCAGGCGGCCGAAGCGCGCGGGCGCGGCGCCGTGTGCTGTGCGCGCGTGCGTCATCAGCATCACCTGCGCCTGGTCCTGCAGGTTCTCGATCTGCAGCGGGTCCTTCAGTCCTCGCGTCTCTACAACCATATACCTAAGCTTACAATGGGACTTTATTCTTACGCAGATCTTAAAAATGCAGTGCTGATAGGCGACCGCCCCAGGCATTAGACTGAAAGGGGCCCAATAGGTCTGCAAATTTTCTCTATCTATTGTTGAAAATAAAACGACCACTGCCCATAGATATTCGCATATACAGATGCGTTGCCTACATTTAATCGATAGAGAGGGGGCATACAGAAATAAGATAATTTCCTTCCTAAGCGTCTTCTTCTCCGCCTAATCAACCTCATCATCTCATTGTATCAATTACTAGAAAAGAGTTGGAAGGACGCTAAAATTAGACCTCCAGCATACACATTCATCGGGACTGTAGGTGAAATTCACTTGAGTCGTGCATCTATGCAAGAAATATTATTGCACGCTCTTATCACTGCTAAAATTATCTAGAAAAGGAGCTAGGATTTATCTATAGTGTGTGGTTGTAACAAAACTTACCAGATTTAAACAGTACGATGGCTTTCATGCAGGCGAACTCCGCGGGATCAACCAACACAGCGCGGTAACGAGCCAACACGTCGCGTAGACGACGCAGCGTCGCTGAGTTCACACCGCTCTCTAGAATCAACGATTTTTTATTTAACACGTTAGCTGCCATGTCGGACTATATGTCCGACAAGCTAATGTTTCAATCAGGCTGTGTCGGACTATATGTCCGACAAGTCATACTTCCATTCAACACTTCGCTGTGGCTTGTCGGACGCTTTTTAATCAAATTGTTGTATACATCGTGACCCGCAAGGCCCCGTTCAAATGGTTTTGGACAAAATTAAAAAAAAATCGTTTTTCGAAAAATCATTCTAGCAGCTAACGTGTTAAATATTGTTTTCTTTTATAAGCAGAAGACAGATATAATAACTACTCTTTGTGATGACATTTTTTTTTAATCTACTATCACTTTTTAACATTCTATGAACTCTTTGTTAACAACTGTCGCCCGTAATTCCGTTCGCGTGGTATTAAAAAAATATTAGGCTATGTGTTCTTACAGACTATATATCAAATTTCATCGTGATTTGTTCAGTCGTTTTGGAGATATCTTCAAACAAATATCTATTCTTCCATCTAAACATACATCCAAACATTTGCATTTATAATAGTAAGATAAAGAACGAAAATTGGTTGGTTTGTTACCGTTAATCTATTCATATCAACTATAAATAGGATTTGGATAATTCTTTTTGCATTTAAAAGCTCAATTATTAAGAAAGGTTATAAGGTATTTAATATCACGCTACTATTCTACTCTACTATACTATATACTATAGCGTCGGTGGCTCAGGGGTCAAGCACTCGACTTGCAATCTGCAGGTCCTGGGTTCGAATCCCGCCATGTACCAATGTGTTTTTCGATTTCCGATTTACATATGTACATTTATCCGACGTTCTTACGGTGAAGGAAAACATCGTGATGCAACTTGCACATATCTGAGAAGAAATTCAAAGATATGTGTGAAGTCAACCAACCCGCACTTGGCCAGCGTGGTTGACTATGGCCTAATCACCCTTAACTTAGGGTAGGCTCCGAGCCCCTCGGTGGGGACGTATAGTGAGCTGATGATAATAATTCTTAGGGGCTGAGCAAAGTAAAAAAAATACTAACACGAAACAAGTGAAGCTGTGAGAAAAGGTTAGTAGATATTTCATGTGTATTTTCTTTAATTTTTATTCTGTAAGTTCCTACTAATAAATTACATAGTTGCAAGAATTTATGTTTCTTTATTTTTTTACCTTGATCTGTCTGTTCGCTGCCAAAGAGCGCTGCGCATGCGGCATCTAGCGGCAGACACCATTGTATGGCGTTCAGTAAGAATAACTCTGACCAGGCTTCTTCCAGTAAGATTACCTAAAAAAAAACAAATATACTAACAACATTTAAATAAATGCTTTCTTTTTTAATTTGTTTTAATTTGTACTTCCCCAAAATGATAAGCGCCATCTTTTGGTGAGAATTAAGATTTATTTGTTCAAAATGAAAATTAATATTTCATTTCTTTGATAGATGGCGTTAAAATAGTTTTACATTAGACAAGCAAGGAATGAAAATGTTTTTTAGGAATATAGCTAGAAATTAAAGCTTTATCAAACAAATAGAAGAAAGTTAAGCATACTTGATCTCTGAAAGCCAAACTGGCAAATGAAGGCAGATTCTTAGCCCATTTAACCGCCATAAATAGAAGTCGCGCCGCTGTTTCTGCTGAACTTTCCACTCCCAACGGTCTAGAAATAAAAATATTTAAATGCATATTATTTTATTTGAATTTCATGTGTAATATTAGAAAATACTGCAACAAAGAAATTTATAAATTACCTGTATGGGGGACAGTTTTGTGGATAATTGGTTATCGCAGGCGGGGAGTAAGATGTAGAATCTTCTTCGTTAGTCACGTCGATACTGTCATCTGTGGATAAATTTAAAATGGATAAATTAGATTTAAGATGAATATTAAGCAATTTGTTCAAGTGAAATAATTAGTACTGACATCTAGTGGCGAATAGTAACAAAAGAAAACAATAGTTTTCAATTTTCATAAATAGATGGCAGTAAATAATCATTGTAATTTTTAAATTTTATTTTTGGCTATTTTAGTGTTATTTCCACTAATCTGTATAAATATATCTTTGCTTGGAGACAGCTTTTGCATTATTCCGCCTTAAACATGTCCGTTGATGTTAATAACAAAATTAAATCTCAATTATTAGTTCAAATCACAACGACCACAAACGACCATTAACGTCAAGATGGCGGAAATCAAATAGGCACAAAATACCATAGATTATAGCCTATGCGTTTATAGATGTCAGATGTTTACCGTCACTGTCAGAGTGGTGTTCATCGTGGTGGTCTCGGGAGGAGTCTGGTTGGGGCGGCGGCGGCAGCGGTGCGTAATGCGGTGACAGTAATGGATACCGCGCCGGAGACAGCGCCATCGCGAGCGACACCGGCGGTCTGCGGAAACATAATTACAGATTGCATCAAAGGAACTTCATACACAGGGCAATGCCTGTAAAACCTGACGAGCTTACTCGTTAAGGGTTACGCAATACAATGTTATAGAGATTTATCTGTCATCGCCAAGATCAGTCGCTCGCATATTTGTCAATATCATCGGGAAAAAAACTGCTGTGATTTTCCTCGTCTCTATTGACAGAAAAGACAACTTGCGAAAACAATGGAACGTTGTTTAGAAATTCACGATTGGATGTATTTAATAAAAATAAGATCGAAACCCAAACTGATTCTTTTTCTTTAAAACCTTATCAGCGATTTACCTAATTTGTTATTTCATTTTGTTTGTCTACCCAGGGCCGGAAATATAGTAAGATGTGAATGGGCCACTGTCCAAGGCGCTGGACAGAATAGAACGCCATAGGTTTGCAAATTACAAAGTATCATGTCACCTTTGTAACTTCCCCCATCCGAAAGGCATGGTAAAAAAAGTGAGGGCGTGGAAATATCACCCTAAGTGCTACGAGAGGTAAACCGTTACTGTTTTTACGCACTTTCATGAAAAAGAGATGAATTTTCAGCGAACAAAATAAATAAAACAAAAGTGTTATCACTAAATATACTTAAATTGTGTCAGAGTTCATCAAACAGAAATAAAAATACATTTCATCTTCAAAAACACCATAAGAATATCCATCCCTTAACACATTTACATAATGAATTCACTCGCGCTTTTATACAGTACTATCCACTTACTAGGATTAGATCATATTTTTTACGACTACCCACACTGCCAAATGTACGCTCGTTATTTTTTATATCTACCCGCAATGAATATGAAATTGTATTATGAAAGATATTATGAATCTGTTTATTTGGTTCATTTTTGTAACTTTGAATACTTATAAATAAACCCGTTTAGCCAACCTTATTATACTACTAGCGATTCTCGCGAATCTGTCCGAGCGGAATTAAAAAAAAACATAATTAGCTTATGCATTCTTCCAGACTATGTTCTACATCTATGCCAAATTTCAGTAGGATCCGTTCAGCCGTTCTGGAGATGCCTCCAAACAAACATCCATCTATATATACATTCGCATTTATAATATTAGTATGATTGCATTTCAATTTGTCTCACAATTTTCTTAAAACATGATATAAAGTAACGGCTGCTATGTTTAGAATTTAATGTTCTCTTGTTTAGTGTGTTCTGGCTTGATAGAAAAATAACAATAAAACATAGCTTAACTTACTCTACATGAGAGACTTTCATAGATGCAAGAGTTAGACTCTTCATACACAACGCCTTGAAACCCGGTGATTTGTCGTTGGTTTCTGTGATCAAAATTCCTGTTTCAAACATATCTTTGTCATTATCTTTGACAAAACAGAGACAAGAATATATTATAAACAGGGGTTTTATTCTCAGAAGCCCACAGTTTGGCGTAAAGACTTACGCAATACAATGTCATAGAGGTTCCGTTGCTGACATTTCTGTCATCGCCAAAGCTAGTCCCTCGCAATATGTTTGTAACGATTGTCGAGAGAAGTCACTGCGATTTTTAAGATGGCGAAACAAATCTATACAGTTTTTTTATATAAAATGGTGGCAAACGAGCGAGCGGCCACCTGAAATCGCTGAAATAGTGAAGTGACCGTTGCCCATAGACATATGCAATTGCATATGCGTTGCTTACCTTAAATCGACGGAGGAGAGGATGCACAGAAAGAAAATATCTTCCCTTTCCATGCATCCTCTCATCCGGAAAGTCCACTTCCACTTCCTTATAAAGAAAAGGATGGGAAGGGAAAGAGGACTAAATTAGGCCTCCGGGACGCACACTCATCAGACGAAACGCGGAATTGCTTCCACTTCACGCCAGTCTTCTGTGTGGTCGTGGTATTTCACCGGGCGAGCCGGGACAATTCGTGCGAAGATGTTAAAGCGGGCTCTACCACTGTTACAGTTGACATACGTCGCGTATTTCGATGAATTATGTTGCTTTGTTTGTTGTTTTAAATCGATGTCGTAGTTATTAAGTTAATCCAAAATATGTTTGTCCTGTATAATAGTATATAAAGATGAGATATATTTAAAGTGATCTATTAATATATAGGGGTACATCCCTGACGTCAAGTGATCCAACCGTGCGGATCAAGTCTCAAGCGACCGCATCTCGTCAAACGTGGGGTCGATACGGGTGACTGCGTTGACTAGGGTATACGGCATAGTATCTTCATAAATACTATAATTAATAATATAGATAATCAAGGGACAGCTTACAGTGGTAGAGCCAGTAAAATCTTCCAATAATTTGTTAGAGCGGTGAATTACCAAGACCATACTCACAAGGCAGCACAAATCTTGGAAACTCGGCGATTTTAGTCGTTAAACGACTTTAAATGACATAAAGGATCGTACACGGCACGCGTCGCCGAAATTTCTATATGTCACAACCAATTGCAGTCGTTCGCAACTTGTTTGTCAAGATTTTTTGATACTTTTTTGACAATGACTGGGGGGCGCTAGTGAGCTATCATAATTTAGTTTGTCACCCACCAGGTCACATAATTTAGTCGGTTTATTTTATGTTTAGTTATTTCAGTTATCAAAGCTCTCTCGCTTCACTGATATTTTCAGTATATGACTTCTCTTTCAGAAACTGCAACACTTTTGTTTCATTCCTTTGTTGGAGCAAATGCAGTTGAAGGATGTTTCTTGTTGCGGAAATAACAGGACTACGTGGCATATTGCTTTTAATAATAAGTTTTATTTGTTTTAATTTATTATATTTTGAATTTTAATTAGAAGTTCTAGAAATACTTTTATATAAAACTAGCAGTCGTCCGCGATTTCGTCCGCGAAGGATTGAAAGACAGTAATCGATACTGACCTACTGTATATGTTTATAAAATTTCATAAAAATCGGTCAAGCCCTTACGACAGAGTATGGTAACTAACATAGTAACGAAAGTGAACACGAGAATTTTATGTATAAGATGCACAGAATCATAACATCAAATTGATATGACAAACAGTTTTTCACAGCTAAATACTCCGATGTTTAAATTGCTATTCCTGTGTTTAAGGCAAATCTCAAGTATGTTTATATCTCGCTACCCTCCGAGCTCAAGCACCCGACGCAACAATACCCAGTACATCATAACCGGTCATCGTCCACATTGCAACTGCTCATACCCAACCTCCAGAGGCTTCATCAACCATCACGCCGGAACACGATGTTACATGTTTTAGTACAGTGTAAACTTAATTATAGTTGGTACTCACCCAAAGACTCCAACAGCAACAGCCGCCTCTCGCAGCGCTCTCTCTTGGTCCATATCTCTGAGTGCTTCAGGTCGTATGGTAGCGGTGTTTCGTGGCTGTCTCTCGTTCTGTACAGCTGTTGTAATAAATTTAATTTCATTAGCAAAGTCCTGACAGCCACGGACAGGTCGGAAGAAGAGTTATTAGTAATTCGAAATATGTTACACATCTACAGGGTGTTTGATTTCAAAAACAAGTATTGAGTGTAAATTATTTAATGTAAAAATTTTACGTAAGTTTTAAAGTAAGGTTAAGTTAAAGTAAATTGTATAGTTATGTATAAAACATGACTGTAAAAGGTACGTTGGACGTCAGAGAAGGCAATAAAATCAAATAGGAGTCCTCTGCCATCCCCTTGTGGGTGAATGGGTGGGGGTTGGGGGTGGAATCGATTGACGTTAACTAGGATGCGGTACGTGCTCTGCGATCACTTTTTTATTTAGTTTTTAAAATCGTATATTTTTGTAAAAAAAAAGGTTTTTTTTTCTCTTCTAAGCGATTGACATAAAGTTTATGTCTTGGATGTTTTTATCAACCAATTGAATATTTTTTTTTATGGAATAATGAGTAATTTGTGTTATTTTTTACTACAGAGACTTTGTTCGTGCGAAATTAAAATAAATTTAGTAAAAAATAGAGCCTATCCTAACCACCTAATCACCTGTGGATACTGTAGCTTCTCAACAGTAAAAGCATGTTTTAAGTCGGTTTAGTAGTTTTGAAGCATATTTAAGGCAAGCGATCAAATATTTTTTTTATATTATATTAGTATAGAAAACCAGCGCTTGACAAGATTCCATCTGATGATTATGTGACAAAAAAGGTACTCTCTAGTTAAACCTATCATTTGAAGTCAGGTTTTTTTTTATTTAATTCAAAGTATAAGTCATAAGCCTATGCGATGTTATGGCTTAGATTTTATTTTAACATATTATAGCATATAACTCTTGCAGCGTAATATCATCAGATAAAAAAATATAACGGTGTTTTTCACATATTACATGTTCTTTTTTTAAAATCAGATTTTTTTTTATCCGGGTTAAACTTTACCGCATTAAATGCCAACGTTATACAGAAAAGGGGGTTCGAATGAAAGAGTAGAGCACTTTATATCCGAGCCGGGTGTTACGTGACCGGATACCCGGCTCGATTCACTGCCCGGATAAAGTCGCGATCAATCATATCCGGCGGGATTTTATATTTCCGAAGATGTTATCTAGGAATACTGTCTTTTCCTATCTTTACGATATTTTATGTATGAAACATAATATAAATTTTATTATACCTCAAAATTTTACAGGTTAAAAGCGATTTTAAATTGGATTAACTCAATTAAACAACATACATATAAGCGAGTAATTACTTGAAGAATTGTTCAAGTACTGAAATAAATCTATTTATAACACTTATAACTACGGAGTTGTTTTTTTTTAATGGAGTCAAAACTCAATTTTATTGTGAATTTATTTAATTTTAATTTTACTTATTCGTATTAGGATAAATAACAAGAAAAAAATCAGTAATAAAATAAAATATTGAACTTTGAAACACTCTGTATATAATATTATTTATTAATAGTATCGACATACTAGTTAAGATAGTGGTGGAAAGTCACCCGTCCCTCTCTGCGCCGGAAGTGAGAATCAAAGATGGCTGCGGCCGGATGTGGGAGTGGCCGGCTTTAGTTAGGGGGACAACTAGTGTGTGCGAGGTGTTATCTTATTTGTATTGAAGTTAATTTAACTGAGTATTTTAAATGATTATGAAGAAAATATTAAATAGCTAAGAAATAGTAAAACAAACTTGAAATATATTTTTTGCAATACTATAAATTCAGTAAAAGTTGTAAGCAAATTATTTTTTTGGAAATAAATTTTCCTGGTTAATGATCTGCATTTTTATAGTTACAAAGAACGTTCTTTTAAATTAAACTGTACAATTAAAAAAAATTGTCTGTGAGTTTGTCAACGTTGAACAAAAAAATCTTTTTTTTTTATATATCATAAGGCGGCAAACGAGCACCTGATATCGCTGAAATAGCGAAGTGACCGTTGCCCATAGACATACGCAACACATATGCGTTGCCTACCTTTAATCGACGGAGAAGAGGATGCACAGAAAGAAAATATCTTCCCTTTCTATGCATCCTCTCATCCGGAAAGTCCACTTCCCATCCTTACCTTATAAGAAAAAGTTAGGGAAGGGAAAGAGGACTAAATTAGGCCTCCGGGACGCACACTCATCAGACGAAACGCGGAATAGCTTCCACTTCACGTCTGTCTTCTGTGTGGTCGTGGTATTTCACCGGGCGAGCCGGGCCAATTCGTGCGAAGTTGTTAAAGCGGGCTCTACCACTGTTAGACCACCACCACTGGTAGTGTACTAACAAATATCATAATTATACGGTGATAGTGTAGCTTCCCAACAGTTAAAGAATTCTTCAAATCGGTTCATTAGTTTCGGAGATAATATTAGCACAAATAAAAGACATATATTATTGGGAACTACTAAAAAGATTTAAAAATGAATGCGCCTTTTTGCAGAAAAAATAAAAAGTTCATGAAACATTATAAAATCAAAGGGATCAGGTGCAAGTTCTCATCTGCAACTCCACGAATCAAATCGAAATCAAACGAATGGGATGTATCTCTTTCACTCTTATACGAAACTACATATGCCTACTCTTTCTTTTTTTTTGCCAAATTGATTCGATATTTATCGCTTTCTAATACAATTGATTTTATACTTTATGACAAACGTGTTTAAGTTTTAAATCGATTGAACTGTATTTATAAAAGATGAACAATTGTGACAACTGAAAAATCGACCTTCACGCATTAGAAATTGGATTTATGTTCGCTAAATGTTAAAGTTATAAATCCG
>NW_013531079.1:2969411-2999008 GCF_000836235.2 Papilio xuthus | reverse complement strand
TATAAACAGTTAACTGTTAGGGTACGCGACGTTGGATTTCTGTACAGTCGTGCACGAAAATTGTTACCAATTTAAATAACAAGATAATAAGGTGCAAAAAGTTCCTTACTAATTATTTTTTAAAATATCAGCCTGATAAATATTAAGGAAGAATGTATATGATGACATCATGAATCTTAAAGAAAAAGATAGCTAAGCCAAAGTATAGGTAATCCATTGGTGTTTATTAAATGGATACCGAACAAAAATGACCTCTATAACAAAAGATTTAAGATCTACTTTTCGTTACGCAATTATGTATTAAATCAATCAATCTAATGCAGTAAAAATTTTATGCACAATTTATTAAAATGATACATCATGAATTTTCAACCTGACTGTACTCATTGTAAGTCAGGGCTCAAAGCGATACGAAAAAGGTATACAGTCCAGGATTAAAACTCGAAATCACCCCATTAGCATTTAATTTTACAAATGAATCTTTAATTCCCCGCTTCTAAAATGCTAGCAGCCAAAACTTTTATGAGAAGATAAATAGATTTAATGTTATTTTTTAGTCTACAGAGGTCATAACCTCCTTCTTCAAAGCTTTTTAATCATAATTTAAATTATGATTTTATGAGTAAAACAAGCTGATAAGAACACGGTTATATAACAGATAGGAAATGTGAGATTATTAAATAAAAAAAGCGAAATTATAATATGCACAAATTAAACTTGTAATTAATACAGTTAGAGAAAAGGTGGGGCCGAGGCGTTTGACAAGATGGAGCATGGTCCCAACGCCCAAACGTAACGAGATTGTAGCGTCGGCATCTCAAAGTGTAACCGAATTAAGTGTTCCTTTTCACGGGAGAAAGCCAAGTGCAAAATAATGCCGGAGCTTAACACAATAAAAGCTTCCCGACGGGTGTGCCGCAGGGTGCGCGTCTATGCCCTCATTACAACGGCACATCTTTTTGACAGTTTCTTTTCGTGTTAAATTGGATCAACGTTTCATTGTTCAACGCTCGTACGTTATGGTAATCGTAGGAAATCTAAATCGTGAGTTTTCGACTTAAACTTGACTGTGTTTTTATTTGCATTGTCTTCAATGAGGATTTATTGAATTACTTTTCACCTTAGTCGATGTAAGAAAGTTTTTGAACATGTTTGAATTTGATGCGAATTACGTAAAATGAGATTGCCTTATATATTTTTGACGGCTATTAGAATTACATTGTAACTAGCTGTCGCCCGGGACTCCGTACGCGTGGAAAATATAATATAATCGCTTTTTAATTGGGCATACGTACATATAGAACATAGTCTGAAAGAACCCATACGCTACACTAATTAAGTTTTTTTGTATATCCACGCGGACGGAGTCGCGGGCGACAGCTAGTTTATAACATTAGTAAGATAGCATTATAAAGTAATTCTTTACAGTGAATTTTTGATCATCGGAAAATTTATGTTTCCTATATCTTTGTTTGCTGCTTAGTTTCTAGCTTTGATATTAGTAGGCTAACGATTTAATTCCTTCGAATCTTTGCATATTCGTTAATTGGTTTTGTTCCAACTATGAGCCTTTCACATTGTGGACATCAGTAGAATCGCTAATGACATTGTTATAACAGATTTAAATACGATTGCGGTTAAACATTATGGGGTTGAAGTGATTTGAATGTGATGCTAGAACGCCCACGGCATTCAGCTTTGTAGTTTTTGTTATAACAAGCGGTGAGGACGTACGACGTGCGGTCGTTAGTGTGGGAGGTGTGACTTATTAGAATCGGCTTAAGGCATTTTGCATTAATGAAGCTGGTTTTATTTTGCATTGTTGCAAATTTTATCATAGAAATCAAAGATAAAGTATCACTATTGCTGCAAAAGTTAATTTGTCAACTGCAGTTGAAAACTGCTTATTTACTGGTACAGTCCAGGCAATCCTTGTTTTATTAAGCAAATATCATGGTATAAAATAATAATAAGTACCTATAAGAAGGGCATCTTATTAGGAGAGGATTTATAATCACAACCAAGAGCTACGAAACATGCAGTAATTACTAAAGACATTTTTAACAAAATATCAGAGCTATGGTCCTTACAAACTTCGGTAAGAAGCTATAAGTTATGTTTCATTTGTATTTGTGAATGTTTAGGATATCAATTTTAAAGTAGCTCTATATTAAGTACTAGCTGTGGCCCTCGAATCCGTCCGTGCGAAATTAAAAAAAATACTTAATTAGTAGCCTATGTGTTCTTCCAATGTTCTACATCTATGCCAAATTTAAGCAGGATCCGTTAAGTCGTTCCGGAGATACCTTCAAACAAACTGTCGAAACATTCGTATTTATTTTATTAGAAAGATAAGAAAATTTCTAATGACAAAATAAAAGCTTTTTATCTATTTTCTTGGTTACAAAATTGATTTTAAAACAGACCAATTAGTTAGCAAGAAATGTCTCTCACTCTTTTAGTAATCATAACAAAATGTTACTAATAGTTGTTGGTTGGAAGGGTTTAAAGCGTGGCGGAGTAAAAAAACTAGTCGTAGCACGCGCCGCCACGTGCCCGCAAACCGCTCCGTATACAAATGAAGGCTTACAGAACCCTACAAATATTTTCCATTTAATTTTTTAACTCGTGCATACATTTGTTAGTTTTGTGCATAACGTCTTTCACTAGATCAGGCATGATGGAATAATTTAAACGGACCAAAAGATATGAAAGTTTGGTTAAATACAGTTAAAAAAAAGTTAAGTACAAATTCTCCTGTCTTATTAGCTACGAGCTCACGCGACTTCGTCAGCGTGAAATACTTGCTTTAAGCTGCGCGCGGTACTGGACGATTCTTGGACTTTGCAACATTGCTATATTTTTCTAAAATAAAATGTTTTTTTCAAAAATAAACGTATTCCATGTTACTCCTTATTAAATAAGCAATCTGCCAATAAAAGTCCCGTCAGAATCGGTCCAGCCATTATAAAGATTAGCCAGAACAAACAGACAGACAAAAATTGTAAAAAAAAAGTTTATTTTGGTGTACCGCATAATATAACAATATCTGGATGACCGAGCTTAGCTCGGTATTTTTTGGAAATTATATAATATTTAAGTACGAATTACTAATAAAATGATGAAATATGAATAATATTTTTCGATCTTACCGATAGAAAAAGTTAAGTTTATGTTTAAGTTGATTATCGATAAAACACGAATAAAATGTCATTTTCTAAAAATGATTCCTAGCTAGATCGATTTATCGCCCCGGAAACCCCCTATATACTAAATTTTATGAAAATCGTTAGAGCCGATTCCGAGATTCCAAATATATATATACAAGAATTGCTCATTTAAAGATACAAGATATACGTGTAGTAAAAAATGGTTATTATTACAAACAGACACTCTTATTTTATTTATATGTATAGATGTATAAATTATAAGATCATATATTTAGAGTTTTATCCAGAAATATAATATAAAAGTATAATATTTTTAGATACGACAGAAATTTAATTTAAATATCCAACGAATTCGTTACATTCATTCGTTTCAACTTATTTGGTGCAAATCGTACCAACCGCTAAGTTGCGTGCTTTCACCAACACTTATTAAGTACAAAGCTATTATTAAGTAACCCTTTTCGCTTGGGGCTATCTTTATTAGAGCTTATGTGGCATGTTCCCATTGTTAATATATATTAGTGTCACATTATTTGTATTATTAGTGTGAGAGGAAAAAGGGTTTAAAGTTCTAATTGTGATTTAGCCGCGGTTCAGTGTGTCCCCGCTAATTTTTATCTAAGAGAGTCAAAGGAAATTTTTTTTATTGTTTTTTACCTCAAGAGATTCAGAAACGATAAATGAAAAAGTAAACTCTTTCTTTCAGTAAATGTTACTAATATTATAAATGAGAATATTTAGATGTACTTTTTTTATAACAGAAGGGGGCAAACGAGCAGCGGGAACGCCGAGGTGATCAACGACGCTCATGGACATCAGCAATACCAGAGGAACCGCAGATGCGTTGCCGTACTTATGTTTGTTTGAAGTTATCTCCGGAACGGCTCAACGGATTTTGATGAAATTTGGCATAGATATAGAACATAGTATGGAAAACACATAGGCTCATTATGTTATTTTTTAACTCCACGCGAACGAAGTCGCGAGCAACATTTAGTAGAGTCATATAAAAAGTGGATCTTCTTCCTTAGATTCCGAATCGAATGACAAACAGCATTTTGATTTTGTTGGCCTAATGTAAAAATTATGACCATTTATTTAAAAAAAAATGTTTCAATATTTACGCAATCATCAAGTTGATGTCATACTCATCATCAGCTCACTATACGTCCCCACCGAAGGGCTTGGAGCCTACCCTAAGTTAAGGTGATTAGGCCATAGTCAACCACGCTGACCAAGTGCGGGTTGATTGACTTCACACATATCTTTGAATTTCTTCTCAGATATGTGCAGGTTGCATCACGATGTTTTCCTTCATCGTAAGAACGTCGGATAAATGTACATATGTCAAACTATAACGATTTAATTCTCTTGTACTTATCTAATTACTTTTATTCTATTGTATTATTAACTTATATTTCCTTTATTGAATTCAGCTAAATCAAATTAAACTGTATTGTGTAACAATAGAGTTTATTTTCGCATGTACAATAATTACAAAGGGTCCATCGACTTGTCTGTCCTAATGTTGTGACGCCTAATTGCGTCCCTGCTTGTATGTGACGGCTAGAGCGTTGCACGGATTTGTTCCAATGTTATCGGATTCTGACATGTTTTGATTTGTTTATGATGTTTTATTATTAGAGTTTAGTGTGGGAAAGTAATTGTCGATTTTATTATTAACTAGCTATCGCCCGTACCTCTGTCCGCGTTAAATTAAAAACAATTCAGTAACCCATGTGTTCTTCACACTATGCTCTGTATGTATGCCAAATGTCTTATAGATCCGTTCAGCCGTTTTGGAAATACCTTCAAACAAACAAACGTCCATTCATCTAAACATTTGCATTCGTACATTCGTATGATGTGAAAAAATGCCAGAGAGATATTGTTAAGAGTTAAGCAAAGAGTTTTAATACAAAGAAGAATATATTCAAAATTCGAACTTTTTATATTTTAAAAAATTTTAATTCCTTGTCAATTATTTTTCCTTTGAAAAATGCATCGGAAGGGTGAAAGAAGTGTTTTAAATTTTTAGTTATTTTATTAAACCTTCGAATATTCAGTCCCAATTCATATAATAAGGTTTAGAGAGCTTTTCTGAACATAGAAGATTATTTTAGGTCAAGGTGAACAAATTGCTTTAGGTCACTGCTATTCATAAGTAACTATTTTCCTACTTAGTAAATAAAGGCGAGTGCTAACAGAAAAATAATTCCTCTTTCTTAATAGGCATAGGATGAGACAGAGGAGGAAAAACTCCGCCAAAAACTCTTTTCTATAGTTTCCTTATAACAATAAGAATGAACAGGGAAAGGCGATTAGTCATATGTGGCAGAGTTTTTTTGACATCAGTCAACGAAATCCACTTCTCTCGTGTAGTTATGGTATTGGTTGAGTTGGCTATTCGTGTAGGTAATATTGCAAACTCTACCAATGTTATTTAATTGTTAACTTACCATCTTTATTCATTCCCATGGCGAGACATTTCTTGAGACGACAGGCCTGGCATTGATTCCTGTGCGCCTTGTCGACCACACAACGCCCCGTGCCCGCCTGACATCTGAATAAAAAAGTATAATATGAACACAATTAAATATGAAATAGTATCTATTGTCAGTGAGTAAGTTTTTAGATGACAGTGGCAATACAGAAATCATGCGGCAACACCTGTAAGTTGAAATGAACGGGTAAGATATTTTCTATGGAGAGGACTTTTACTCTTGGAGCAATGATGGCAGATTTGGCGGAACAAAATAGATATTCGTAGTTAAACAATCCATAAAAAGATTCTGAGGGCTCTATCCTAATTCTATAGAAAGAAATACTTTTTGCTATAGACTTTAGAAGTAAACAATATCCTTCAAATGTAATATTTTTAGTGTAAAAGATTGCAAACGAGCAAGCGGACATTTGAATTCACTAAATCGGGAAGTAACCGTTAACTTAATCGACGGACGAGAAGATTCAAAGAAAGATAATGATAAGAGAAGGACCTACTACTATAATAATCTTGGATGATAAAATAAGCTACCAACCCGCACTGGGACAGCGTGGTTGACTATGGCCTAGTAACCCTTGATTTTGGGCAGGCTCCGAACCCCTCGGTGGGGACGTATAGTGAGCTGATGAGCGATGAAATAAAATTATGATGACATAATATCTTCTATCAAAATCAAATCAAATGAACCGAGAACCTTCCCCTTTTTGTAGCACGTTAAAATAACGACTATAAAGAAACTAAAAGAGTCTTTAAGCAACTTTCGTCCATACCACTCGTAACCGTGTCCACTAAAGAAACTTCAGTTAGAACATGTCAAGAATGTGATATATGTTACTAATATTATAAATGCGAATGTTTGGATGGATGGATGTTTGGTTGAAGATATCTCTGGTTGAAGGTAAGGCTTAATGACATTTGGCATACATATAGAACATAGTCTGGAAGACCATATAGGCACTTTTTTTTTAATTCGGATGGTGTTGCGGGTAACAGCTAGTTTTAATATAAGTGTATCAACAGTAGAAACTCACAAGCTATATATAAGTGAAAGCAATCTAAAATCCCCTTCGGAAGAAGGAAAATGTATCCAATCAAAGCGAAACCGCTACTGAATACCAACAAAAATGTGGGCACAGAAACTAATACAGATTAAAGATATTTCATTACAAGTAATCCCTCATATAATAGGCTTTGGTCGAGAGGTTGACATTTGTTGGAATACATTCTGTAGGGAGCATTCAAACTGTGAAGAGTGGACCCAAACATCACCCTTGTAGGAACATATATTTGTTGGTATTTTATTTGAAATTTTGGTGAATATTAAACATAATATATTAACAGTTGTCTTTTGTTATTTTTCTGTACAACTTTTTAAGGAATTAATAGCAATAATAAATAGTTTTATTTAATCAATACTAGCTGTGCCCGCGACTTCGTACGCGTGAAGTGTTTGAGATGCGCGCGGTACAGGACAGTATTTAGACATTGCATTTCTAAAAAACGTAGCCTAAGTTACTCCTTATTAAATCAGCTACATGCCAATAAAAGTCAAAATCGATCCAGCCATTTCAGAGATAACCGGAACAAACAGACAGACAAAAATTATAAAAAATGTTATTTTGGTATATGAACTGTATTCATATACATTTAATAAAAACGGTTAATTCAATATTACAAACAGACACTCCAATTTCATTTATATGTATAGATTTGGACCTTACATTTTGAATTTGCTACGTTTGACAGTTAAATTGACGCAAAATAAAGATACAAAAATGCGAAATTGGATGAAAATATCATAAACTTTTTACTATTTTCATATCCATATTTTTAAATTCGTTTTTTAATATTAGTATTTAAAACATAACAATATAAAATATTCATAATTTACTCTTTCATAATTAAATTAAAAATATTCAGTTCAATTTATCTGATAACATTATTGATAAAAAGGGACATTGAAAAATCAATTTGGCATAAAGTGGTGTACACATGTTACCCCATCCATCATAAGGGTGCGTGTACAATGTTAATAGAATTACGCGGGTGCCGGATTAATTGTAGGCGCCTCTTTAGGGCTGTAAGGGCCAAATGTTAAACTGTTTTTAATATAATCTTTCACAATTTTACCAGCGATTTTTTGGATAACACAAAGGACCTACATATGTTGCTTTATTTTTCCAAAATGATTTTAATATATGACTGTGACACTCAGAGACTGTAAAGCCACATTTAAGGATTGCTTAAGTAACGATTAGACAACAATTAAGAAGACGTAATCTTACTGATGAAAGATGTTTGAAGGATGTTTGTTTGTATCTCCAGAACGATTGAGCTGATCTTGATGAAATTTGGCATACATATAGAACATAGTCTGGAAGAACACATAGGCTACTAATTATGTTTTTTTTATTCCGTGCGGACGGAGTATGACAGCTAGTAAAAATAACATTAAAATTTGAAGCGAAAAATTTTTCCACTAATAGAATAGAGAAATTTAATAGGTTTTTAAGCTCGAATTCAAACGTTTTTCACTTTAATTCAAGTCATAATATCAGACTGCATATTCTTACGTTTATAAAAAATAATATTATAATAAGTTCAATAAATATAAACGATATACAGTGAGGAGCGAAGGAAGCACTCGCTGTAAAAACGCAAATGAATTTCGCATTGCATTTAAATATGCCACAATCGGGGGCGTCTTTAGATTGCGACTTACTTATAAGCTGTAGCGATTAGCGGGTATGAACACGTACAGATTTTCGCTACATAAGTGTAAATTTCACTTGCGTGATGATTCCATAGTTTGGTTTAAGTTTATAATGAAATATCTATATTTTAACTTGCCTAAATGTATGTCTTAATAGTATTCTTCTACAAACTATATTACCAAATATATAACGATGTTATAAATTGTTGTTTTTTCACGTGGTAACGTGTTTTAAATTAATAAAATGCACGACTCATTTTCACGTTCCGTCTGCCGTGCGTGCAAGCAAGCGTTGAACAAGCAATAGATAGGCATAATCGGCCTAAACATTATTACACAAAACATAGTCCAGAAGAACACATAGGCCCTTAATTATAATATTTTTTTTAATTCCGCGCGTTCGTTGTCGCGGGCCGTTTGTTTATGTACCAATGTGTTTCTCGATTTCCGATTTACATATGTACATTTATCCTACGTTCTTACGGTAAAGGTAAACATCGTGATGCAACCTGCACATATCTGAGAAGAAATTCAAAGATATGTGTGAAGTCAACCAACCCGGATTCGGCCAGCGTGGTTGACCATGGCCTAATTACCCTTAACTTAAGGTAGGCTCCAAGCCCCTCGGTGGGGACGTATAGTGAGCTGATGATGATGATGGTGTCGCGGTCGGTCACTTGTGTTGTTTTAAGAGTTAAATCGCTTTCCGCTTCGCGTATGCTCTACAGTCGCAGTCCACCCCGGTCACAGATGCAAGAAGAATTAGGAATATGCTCGCAGCATGGATTAAGTGGGTTCAAGTGTTATCAGCTCGCCCTATTGTCATTTTTGTGTTGCCGCAGATGTGACTTGTACCGTCTACTACGCTACAGTTTTTGATAGGGATTTTGTTGGATTTACTTTTTTTTTGTACCGCCGAGGGGATGTTTGATTGTTATTTAATATTAATATTCTTTTGAATATTTTTATACACAATTTAAAACAAACTGTTTTGTTTGTTATGGATACCTACGGATGATGGTGTATTACTTGACTAGGTAAGAAATAGAAATAGAAACAAACAGAATTATGATCCACGTTTTATTGAATGTGAAGTGTCATTTGCTACTAATCTTTGTGCTATTGGCGATTAAAATGAAAGTAAGGAAATGATTCAAATGTCTGGAAATTATTAACTACTAGCTTTTGCCCAGCGATGGCTACGGAATTAAAAGAAACTTAATTAGTAGCCTATGTGTTCTTCATGTCTATGGTCTACATCTATAATAAATTTCATTGAGATCCATACAGCCGTTCTTATTTCTTTTTTATATCATAAGGTGGCAAACGAGCGAACGGCCACCTGAAATCGTTGAAATAGAAGCGACCATTGCCCATAGACACACGCAATTGCATATGCTTTGCCTACCTTTAATCGACGGAGGAGAGGATGTACAGAAAGAAAATATTTTCCCTTCCCATGCATCCTCCCATCCGAAAAGTCCACTTACACTTTCCATCCTTTCGTTATAAGAAAGAGGCTGGGAAGGGAAAGAGGACTAAATTAGGCCTCCGTGACACACACTCATCAGACGAAACGCGGAATTGCTTCCACTTGACGCCTGTCTTTTGTGTGGTCGTGGTATTTCACCGGGCGAGCCGGGCCAATTCGTGCAAAGATGTTAAAGCGCCCGCTTTAACATCTTTGCACTTTGCATCTGTAGAGCCCTCTACCACTGTTAAATAATGTCTAAATAAATGACTGGAGATACCTTCAAAGAAACATCCATTCAAAAATTCGCGTTTATTATATTGGTAAGATTTGAAACTTTTAAGTGATAATGTTTGCTTATTTGACATCTACTTCAACTTCATGTTACTACTACTTAATTAATACTAAGGCTATGTTTGTGAAAAGAAAAGTAAAAAACTGTACGCTTTTATAAAGTTAGTTTTAAAATTCATACTAAAATAGTTCAAACAAATGTTCTATTGAGTCATTGGCCCAATTGTGATATTTGTCAAACATTTCGTTCAACGGATATAAGAAATTCGGTGTTATTTGTTCAGTTGTTACAAATCCGCGTGCTCATTTCGTCTACGGCCTACATCATGTTTTCTGACTTTCTCTTCGATTGCTCAATATTTTTCATCTATTGTCTTTGTCAAATATTCAGATCAGACAAATTTTTAGGGTTCGTTTAAAAGTATGTTAGCAATTGGTCATCAATAGCTAATTTAACCTAATTTCTTGTATAACTGCTTGAGAATAAACTGTTAATTTCAATATAAAGGAAAGAAAACAAGAATTATGCCTTAGGACCCACACTTATTCGAAACTGGGTTTTTTTTTATAAGAGAAGGGGGCAAACGAGCGGCGGGAACACCGGTGATCAACGACACCCATGGAAATGGTATGCTCGCTTCTTGAAGGTCCCTAAGTCTTATTGGTTTGGAAATACCGCCGAGGACAGACCGTTCCACAACGCACCGTTGTGGAATGCCAGCCATCAGCCAGCTGGTGTGAATGGAACCTGGCGGTCTGTCGTGTCGTCCGATGACGGAACTCGGTGGCAGGAATCGTTCCAAACAGTTCTTCGGAACTAGGTCTAAGGACAGTGGACACGTCTAGCGAATTTATGTAGCCGCTCGTTTGCCAACTACAAATAAAAAAAACTTGACGCGTGTTTTTGTGTGGTCGTATATTATATTCGTGCAACAGCTAATGCTGTTCTGGATTTTTAACTGCACCACACACAGTTGTTAAGTGGTCTTCTTTAGTGTAGATTTATTGTCAACTACACAAGGGTCCATGCTCGTGAATATCGAGAAGACCAGAGGAATTACAGATGCATTGCCTGCATAGTCTCTATTAAAGAACACTAAGTCCTAATTGCTTTATCAATTAATACTCTGAGTACAGAAGTCACACACTACACTGATATAGTTTTCTCACCTGTATATTAGTTTTCTTCTGACAGATCTTTTGAAGAATCCACTGCAGCCATTGCACGCGAGAATTCCATAGTGCTTGCCGGAGCTAGTGTCGCCGCATACCACGCACACCAAACCTGAAACCATAATAATTAAACAAGTCTTCTACGTAGGAAGTAGACAGACAAACAGCAAACTGAAGGAATCAGGTTTGAATTAAGTTAAATAAAATCTTTTATTGTATTGGAGGGAAGCATCGCATGTGGCAAGGAGAACGTTAACTTTGAGTGTGGAGAGGTACACAGGTAGATGTAGACCTAGGAAAAGATGGATGGATTGTGAAAGGTGACATGATTAAGAAAGGAGTAACCACTGAGATGAGGGCAGGTAAATCAATTTGGAGGATGAAAATCGGCACGCCGACCCTACGTAAGTGGGACCAAATCTGGGAGATGATGATGAGAATCTTTTATTGTAAAAAGCAAAGAAAAAGCGTGACAGCTTTTCTAGTTCCCTGATCAAGTTATGAAATTTGCTCAATATGACGCGGACCTGTCTTACCCAGGTGGTTGGTCTTCTTGTGCGGTGGGTCAGGTAACCAGGGACGTAGAGCCGGTGGCGCTAGAGCGGCAGCGACCAGTGCTGATGTCGGTGGTGACCAGCGGAGTGATGTATTGTCATCTACTGGAACAATGATTAACAAACTCCTGAGTTATTCGGATAAACAAAACAATTGACAGTCGCTCTTTATCTAAACTTTGAGGAATATGAAGGATATAAAACTTAACTCATAAAAATCGATAATTTAGGCTTAAGAGAATGTTTACCCGACTTATGTAAGTAAGAGGTAAAATGACTTCACTCTTGTTGGTTCCCGTGATCGTAACTAAAAATAGTGTTATCTCTGTGTATCAAAGATAATGAGAGAGATGACGATATGTTTTATACAGGGATTTTGGTATCGGAAACCCATGGTATGCCAATGGAGCTATGACCTTGACAAATTTTATTCTTGTAAGTTTACTAAAATTTTAATAGATTTTTTTTAATGTAAAATATTAGCAGATTTTTTGTAAATTTACTAATATTTCTTTTACCATTCCAACTAAGCTCTAGGCTTGTGCTAGGATATGGTTTACGACAATAGTCGAATGGCGGGATTCGAACTCCGACCTCGTGATCGGAAATCCGTACCCTTAATCTTTAGTCTATTGACGCTTTAATGTTTGGCGATTTGACGATTGTTTGGATATTTCGTGTTGTTGGTCTGAAATATGAATAGGTGATTGTACAAATGTGTTTACAGCATGTTTTAAAAATATTTAAATAAATAACACAGCGGTACGTGAGTAGTTGAACTAAATATTTCACTAATAAATCTCAATGAAGCTAATAAAATAACTATTGCAAATCACACCCTTTCATTTTAATAGCATTTCCATTTAATACGAGGGTTGGATTACCAATGTTTACGGTTGAAAATGAACTTTATCACAATGTTTTTAAGGTTTATAATATATTGTATGTAATTGTTGGTAGTAATATGACGAATCAATTAATATATTGTCGGTCGACAGTGGGCGCAAAATCTAATAGGATTCGATATGGATTAAGCAATTGTAGTTAACCAGCACGGGTTCGCGAAGCCGTTTAATATTACTCACGACTTTTAACTTAATATATCTAACTACTATCGCTATCAATAAACAATCTTGAACAATTTTTGCATATTTGCGGGCTACTGAGGGCCTGGCATGAATATTTGTGGCAATAGCCTTCGTATCGTTATTGTTGTACAGTCAGCTGCAAAAATATCGCAGCAAACAAGATATCCAGATATATAGGAAGTCCTAAAGTAATCTTACCAATATTATAAATGCGAATGGTTGTATGGATCTCGATGAAATTTAACATGAATGTAGAACATAGTGTAGAAGAATACATAGGCATACATAGGCAATAATTAAGTGTTTTTTTTTAATACCGCGCGGAAGAAGTCGCGGGCACAGCTAGTGATAATAGTTAAAACCTAACGATATTCAGTACTTTATTTAAATTAGCAATATCACGTAATTCCCGTAAATTAAATAGCACAAAATAACAGTTATATAATAGCGTTATAAATAGCAGTCGTAAATAGCGGGGGCGTCGCGAAAATACGAAGGACATAAAAAGGAAATTGTATAGGAGACATAAAAAGTTTTGTGAGAGGAAATTGGAAGTCAGAGGCGAGGCGGCCGACTGAATCCCGGTATTGAGATAAATCAATGTTTGTTTGAGAGTACGGCACTTATTGTGGCACAGGGAAAACTATGGAGACGAACAATTTATCACTAGTATTGTTTTTACTATCCATGTGTCACATACGTATAAATTAGTAAATTTCGTAATGACTGTCAATAATTTAAGTTTCAATTAAGACTAGCAGGTTCACGATAATTGCGGCTGAATTGTTTTTTAAGAGATCTTTTTTGTAGCAAGAACAAGTACATATAATTAGTAAGTTGTATTCAATTGAATTTGAATACCGCAATATGATTATTAATATAAAACATATCCAAATACAAGCGTAGAGCTTAGTTTGGTTGGGTACAATATATGTAGCTCCTATTGTTTCAATAAAAAAAAGGTTGCGACTCCACTGTTTTTATTGTTCGTTCGCAAGTGGAAACTTTGTCGCTTGCCGTTTTATTTGGTTTTCTTTTGACGCGCCGAGCCCTTGAGCCTCTCTGATTAATTTCAATTCCTTCTCGCACCCTACACCGCAGCTAAATGCTTTCCTAGCGGTATCTTATTGGGAAAGCTTTGGATACTGTTATATAGCTGACTAGCAGTTGCCCGCAACTTCGTAGGCGTGGAATTAAAAAAAACTCAATAATTAGCTTATGTGTTTTCCAGACTGTGTTTTATATCAGTGCCAATCGTGCCGGAGATACCTTCCAACATCATTCTTAACTTTTGCTTTTACAATATTAGTAAGATAAGTTACGTTGTAGAGAGAATATGTTTTCGATTTCCGATTTACATATGTACATTTATCCGACGTTCTTACGGTGAAGGAAAACATCGTAATGCAACCTGCACATATCTGAGAAGAAATTCAAATATGTGTGAAGTCAACCAACCCCACTGGGCCAGCGTGGTTGACTATGGCCTAATCACCCTTGATTTAGGGTAGGCTCCGAGCCCCTCGGTGGGAACGTATAGTGAGCTGATGAGCGATGTTACGTTGTAAGAGCTGTTCAGGCCTTCGTATATTTTAGTTTGTGCCTATGCCCTAGAAGATGCGATGGCTATTTTTGCATATCGCTTACACTCCTTATATACGTCTCTTTTATTCTCTTTTAAATCTTTATCATTTTCATCAATACCCTGCCTTCTTTTCATTCTAAGCCACACATCTTTACCTACTCCATCAAAAAATTTTCCCTATCAATTTTACTTTACATTTTATTTCTCCTAGCACTTTCAATTGTAAAATGTATGGATGTTAATATTTTTTTATAAAAGTATTGTTAGTTGTTAACTTGTAAGTATAAGTAACACATATGTAGCTTTGAACACAGCCTATCATCAAGGAATTTTAGTTTAGGTAAAGCACGCGGAGGTGCGTCAATAGATTTTTGTTCTTGTGATTTTTATATAATATTTATGAAGAAAACCATCAAGCATCAGATGTGCTGGTTTTCACCGACACATTCACGTTGTTTTTTAATGTTACGGCAATGAAACTGTGAATTATATTTTTCTTTTTACTAAACCGACTTTGATATATAAACACGGCTAAACACGCCGCTCGCTCTTGACGGGCCGCGTCCGCGAAATAATACCAGTACCACTCATCCTGATGAAGGGCCCCCGATGGGCTCGAAACTAGTCGGTGCCGCCACCGGACGAATATACGTGAGTGTTCCGTTCAGTTTGGATCCGTGAGAGCCAGTTCAGTTCAGTTTGGTATAATGTCTCACGAAAGTTTGAATAATTTAAACCGACTTTATTGAAGTCTACAATACGAGTATAACAGAACGCATGAGACAGTAAGCTCAAGAATTCTATTTCTAACCTTTGCTCGAAACTCAGCAGTATTTAATTTAAAAAAAAACCTTTCCTAGATTAAACTGGTTTACCCGTAAAAAACAACCTTCAAATACCCATATTAAGTTAGAATTAAAAAATATATAATATCACTATTATATATATATATTATATTATTATATTTGTTAGAAGGTATCTCCGAGAACAGCTGCATGGATCTCGCTGAAATTTTGCATACATATAGAACATAGTTTAGATGAACTAGGCTACTTTTTTTAATTATTCGGAAGGAATCGCGGGCGATAGCTTGTAATATTATAAAAGCGAAAGGACGGATGAATGGATAAATTTTTTTTTCATTCCACGCAAAGTCGCGGTCGACAGCTAGTCATTAAATAAATTCTGTAATAAACTGTGCTACGAGTAAATATAAGTATGCCTTAAAATGTACAAAACTGAATTTCTTGTTTATATCATGTTTTTTTTTCAATATTTTAATGTCGTCCCCACATTAGTATTCATCGCGCGACTGCCAGTAACTCGGGCTCTATTTGACTGATTTTCAGCCACTCCATGATTTGCCACTTCACCCGGTCAGAACGTGATTTGACTGAAACATGAGGGGGATTTGTGAAATAGTCCAATTTCGTATATAACTTGTTTATACTGTAATATTATTATCTTTGTTTTGTAATCAATGTTTTTTTTAATATGGTAATACTGTTCGACAGACAAAAATGCATAATGGCATAGATGTATGTATAAAAATACTAGATGCCGCCCGCGATACCGTCCGCGCGAAGTTAAAATAAAAAAAAACTGAATTATTTGACTACCAGTTCTTCCAGACTATATTCTACATCTGTGCCAAATTTCATCAAGATCCATTGAGCCGTTCTGGAGATACTTTCAAACAAACATCCATCCATCCATTTTACTAAACTGCCGCATTTGTATTATATTATAATTTTAATAAGACTTCTATATATAGATACCTAATCTGGAATATAAAAGTAGGCATAGTTAATCCAATGGTTAACTTCCTTAATCATCATCACCAGCTCTCGTCTAAACTGAGGGGATCGGAGCCTACCCTAAGTTAGTAACTAGGCCATAGTCAACGCTGGCCCAGTGCGGGTTGACTTCACACATATCTTTGTATTTCTTCACAGATATGTGCAGCATCACGATGTTTTCCTTTACTTCAGGGAGATCCCTTAAGCCGTTTTGAAGATCTCTTTCGCATTATAACATTAGTAAGAAAACTTAATTTCTTTGTTGGAAAATTACAGTATTATTGTTTATTTCAGTCTGTTATTCAGTGATTGATAAAAGTGTCGCATTTCCTTTAATAAAATAGCGTTTATAGCAACAAATAATGTTTTGTTGTAAAGTTCTTATAATTCTCTTATATATTTATTTTTTTGTTTAAAAAAAAGAAGTAGGTATTCAAAGCAACTTTACCTGCAATTCTTCCATCTTGATGGTCCTGTGTTAATTGTAGAGGTGTTTGTGCCACTTCCATTTTATTTTTAACTGGGTAAATTGTCAAGTTTTTTTTATTAAGTTTTCACTCCATAATCCAATTTAAAAAGTTGATTTTAACTTTTTTGTCAATAATAAATTATTCAAGTGTAAGTATATCGATGACGTTAAGAACTATTTTAAGCCTTAATAATATATTTTATAGTTTTGCAAAAAAATTAAATAGCAATTATTTCTATTTAAATGTGTACAATAATTTAAAAAAAATTATAAATGATTAAAAATATTTTTTTTAATTAAACGTCAAAATTACCGTGATAAAGAACGTTATTACAAAAAATAAAATAATCATAGATTAAATATGTCAATATATGACATTAACTTGACGTTTATTTTTTTCCGTACGCGAGGCACGAGTCGCGCGCGTTCAGCCACCGCTGGGGCACTTTTGACGCGGCCTCGCTCGAGCTTACGAAGGCGGGGCGACTCCGCCCCGTCGCTTTTCGCATCTGACTCTAACGTAGCGCACCTCTACAGTTCTACACTTCGAACGGACAACCACATCAATAGTGGAAATATTGGCTTATTTTATCCAATGTTTGGCAAACTATGATTTAATAAAAGCTGTTATGCCTTACCATTGAATTGCTAATGACGCGACAGTAGCTTTTAGTACAAAGCGTGAAAACCGAAATAAATTAACCAATGAACAAAATATTTGTGATTTTTAGACCAACATAGATATATTGCGTTTAATTGATCTACAGTTATTTTATTCGTAAGTAATTCACAGTAATAGCTAGAATGTCCACAATCCAAAGACTAAAACAATTAATATTATAACATGTTACATTTACTATATAAAAAAAAAATCTCTTGAAATGTTTGGCAAACGTTAAACTTTGTACAAACTACAGTTTGTATCGTTGGCCAAACATATAAGGGGTTGACGCCAACCCCCTTCCGAAGTGGGGGGATGAGTTCGATTTTGGGTCAGCTGTTAAGCGTCCGTTTTAAGCTTTAATTTGTGGCATCACGGCCGGCGCCGGCTACCCATTTAGAATAATGACGCCGTATATTCTGCAAAACGAAATTGAACGGATATTGCTATTTTTCAATTAGCGTAAAAGGCTATATCGGCTTTATAATTTACGTAGTTACGTTTTATGTCAACATTTCAAAATGGTACTTGGAAAATTATCATACGAGTTCCCGAGATCCAACACAGTCAAATCTTATTTGAGATTTTCCTAAAATATAACATACTAAAATTGTCATTATTGTATTAACTTACAGGAATTTAACAAACAGAATTGGATGAAAATGTATGTGACCTTTGTAATGTTTGCATTGTATTAAAAAAAAAAACAATTGTTTATGGTCGAAGTTGAACTCGCAAAAAAGGTACAATAAAAGTGGGTAAATAAGTGCGTGAAAAATGTACGTGAGTGCCTTATGACAATGACATTTGATATTTCGTCCAATAAGAATGGGGAAGGTATCGCAGGGCGTGGCGAATTATATTTCTCGAGTGCCATCAAACAGGAAAAGTCAACAGTTTTCCCGCGCATTCGTTGTCCAATCAGAAGTCATGGCGGAATGACGTTAACATTAGGTATTTTATAACGTACAGATCAATGGAATGGGTGTTATAAAAATACAGACAGGATTAGTAATTTTAATTTTTTTTATCAACAATAATCATTTTATTTTCTTTTTAAATATTATATTTACTTTTAATTTACAAATATTCTTTATTTAATTTTAAAAGAATGACTGTTAGTTTTTTTTTAATATCTGCAATTGTCAAAATACTTTTCATGTAAAGCAAAATCCTTACGATTTGTTCATAAATGAAAAAAAAAAACTTTCTAGTCAAAACTTTAGTACTAGAGTTAAATAAAATAACCTTAACTGTTATTGAAACCATATTGATTTATATTTGGTTATAAAAATTATGCACTTTTCTTTTAAAAGTACAGAAAATCAATAAATATTCAACAGCTCGCGTGGAACCCCTAAAAACTATCCACAAGTCAATCGCCAAACTCCGCGCAATGAAATGTACTTTAACCCCCATCCCCCATCCCGCGTGCCTCATCCCCATCCCCAACCCACGTTTCACCCCCATTTGCCCCCGAATTACAGCAACCCCTAAACCGCAGTCTTCAGTGACAGTTCAATAAAGCAAAGCGACCAATCGTGGCAAACGTCGCCTGGTATAAGCCAATAGGATTAACGGTAAATTCGACCCTTTCACACTCATGCAAAAACAAAATAGTGTATCCCTTTCCCTCTCGAAGGCGACGTATTCTTGATTCGATTGCGATTGATTTCTTCGTGCCAGGGTTGTTTTACTTTTTACATTTTTTTTAACGTTCCGCCTCACGTAGATTTGGGAGTCTACGTAATTTATTGGCGGGCTTTTTTCACAATGTAAATTATTTTATTCTATATTTGAACTAAAGGTATTAATTTGATTCGCCCAAATTGATTTTAAATATTAAAAATATGTATATTTTTATTCCTGAAACATATCGAGTACTAAAAGTAACAAAACGCAGATTTTTTTTTTACACCTACTATATTCATCAGTTTTAAAAATTACTTAAATAACCATAGGATCTTCAGAAAATAAGTACGAGAAGGTTAATGTTAACCAAAAGGAGCGAAGAGAATTTAAGCATCGACTTAGTTTCTGCTTTATGTGCTTCTGCTTTTAGTTTCTGCTTTTTGCTGTCTTCTAGAATATGCTTAATATAATAATTACATTTAGTTTAATCATAGTCAGTCTAACTACGAATTTCCACAAATGAAGAATCTGTACAAAAACCATGAACTTTCCACCAACTTTAAAAAAATTACGTCACAATACGTTTTGTTCTACTTTCCCAAAGATTGAACAAATTCAATTAATAAATTACGTTAAATGTTTCAACTACACTTACTTCCAAAATTAGCTGTCAAATCGAGTTCTCGGCGGCCATGACAGTCCAAACGTCATCTGCTTACGACGCGCCGCCTCCCGCGGCTCGCCGCCCGCTGTGCCATTATCCAATTTATCTTGCCATGCTGAAGATTAAAATGATTGTAGGTGACGTCTCTGTTTGTTATTGTTCACAATTACCTGATAAAACACTATTAAGGGTTGATTGAGTGAAAAATAATTGTTACCTATTAATTGTTTGTACTGCTGAGTGATTGAATTGAATATGAAGACGGATAAAGACGTATTAAAGACTAGTTACTGTACCTTCATAGAAAATGGGCAAAGATGTGGTGGTCACGTTTCTATAAATTATTTAAAAACTAATTTATTTAAAAACTAACTGCCTCTCGCGACTCCGTCCGCGCGGTATTTAAAAAATAGTAGCTCATGTGTCAGACAATTAACAAACATCCATCCATCTATCTAACCAAACATTCGCATTTATAATAATACTAGCAGTCGCCTGCGACTCCGTCCTATGTATTATTCCAGACTATGTTGTACATCTATGCCAAATTTCTGCGAGATCTAAACAACTGTTTTGGAGAAATCTTCAAACAAACAACCATCCATCGAAACATTCGCTTTTATAATTTTAGTAACATTAATCCAGTCCTAACCTCTATAACACGACTTAATCTGTAACAATGCAATTGTCGAATACCTAGTAAAATCATTTCCTTTATTTACTAAGGTTAAAAATATACACGTTATTAATTACTTACTCCGCTGGTGCAGCTTTCCAAAGTGGGTCTTGGCCTCCGACACAAGAGAACTCCAAAGTCGCATGTTTTGCGCCTTCTCCTGCCAGTCCATCGCTTGTAGCTCCCGCAAGTCCACCCCTACGGCATCTCGCCAGCGGCATCTACGCCGGCCGATGGGTTGGCGACCAGTCGGGGTGCCGCGATATGCTGCTTTGACTTTTCTATCTTCCCCCATTATTAATTATATGAAACCATTTACCTTAATAAAGTAATAATTGTCTTTAGGGCACTTTTCAACTTATTTTATTAATTAAATCATGTAAACTTGTCGTTATAAGAAAATAAACAGTGACTGCGAATCGACTGATTTATTTTCATAATACCCAACATTGCATAAACAGCGAAAATAATGACATTAGTCAAAATGGGCTCAACTGTTTCCGCTACTGCATTATAGCATAAAAACATACGTATCTACCCGCCATAAACAACAATGTTTTTTTAGTCAAGTAAATTCCTTTTATAATATTTTAATATACCGAGATGTCAAAAACATAGCAATTGTCACAAATGGGCACAATTTTTATGGCGTGGCGCCAATTATCTTGCGTATAGTCATCGCTGTCATTATATTTTACAAAACAGAGAAAACAATGTGTTTTAAACTGGGATTTTGTCCAGAAACCCACATTAGATATGCAAAGTATAGATAATTTAATCGATACAGATATTAAACTACTATAACACTCAATACTGTTTTTTTTCCTTTAATTACACGTCCAGTGTTAATGATATCAAAGCGAACTTAATCGCATGACCGCGTGCTCGGAATTACATGGGCGTGAAACGAAATCTGTACGGATAAATCCCTTTGTACTCCAATTGCATTGTTTCGACAGTGCAATTATATCAGTGCATATCTCTGAACGCTTTGGTCAACGCATTGTAACTTAGTTTACGTTCTATCAGACTTTATATCGAATCACTCAACTGTATAGGTATCCTACTATTGATTTTTGTCGATTAATCGACTAATTCTTACATAGATGATTTTAAATAATTATACAGAAAATTAATGCTTTATTATCAAATCTAGAATTATTCAAATTACTATTTTTATTGTAGAGCCGTATCTCAGAAAGTCAATATAGATTATACCATAGATATAACGATTTTATATTGTAATAATATACACGGAATTATATGATACATGAATATGTACTATACCTATTGAAAAAAATAGGAAGAAAAATCTTATCGTAAAGAAATGATTAAATATCAGTTCTAGGCCATCTAGTTTTATTTTCCCTTACACCTTATGTCATTCGTTGTCGGTGTAGAATTCATTCGTAAGATGGCGCTTCCGCATATCTATTTGAACAATCTTAAATAGAATTTAAGCAATTTAATTAAATTGTGTTAGTTACATTCCAATGAATTTTATATTAAAACTTATATGCATCCTTGATTAAAAATGCAAAATATGGGTTTGTTAAAGAAAACTCTGCAAGAGATCAATTTTTGGGCTGTGTAAAATTTTGACAACATCAAAGTGTTCTTGTAAGTTTGTCAACAAATTTTATTATGGTTAAAATAACATTAAATACAGTTTAAAATAGATTTATTAACAATAACAGTTTTTGAATATAAAATATTACCAAAAAATATTTGGCTGTAAAACTTTGCACCTATGGGTTGAAGGAAAGGCGGGAAAATTGAATAGAAAAAAAAGAAGGCTTAGATTTTTACGAAGTTAAGTAGATTGCCCTGGGTTATTGATTTTATTTTGCATGCATCACGTAAGTAATATCAATTGTTTTATATTATTTTGCAAATATTTTAGTCGATTCCGATTCATTTATGACGGCAACACCAGTGCTATGAGCTATAAGCGCGATATATACACATGTAGGTCAATGAAAAAAATGGCTTAGCACTCGTAGCTCCTATGTACCGTGGCAAGAAATAATATTTAAGTTTAAATGGCATTCAGTGATTTATGTCAAATAAGTAACGCGTACAAAGCCGTTGAAAATGAATCTGAGGTAAGTATCGAAGTGTTGTTCCAAAGTGCGTTTTGTATGGGTGTTAGAAATGTCGTATTTAGCTGTCAGTTTGACCCCAAAATCCGGGAAAATGTCGTAAATATAAGCAAAAAAAGTGTATACTGTGACCATATGTGAGATAAATCAGTGATGTTTGTCAATAAAAGGTTCCCATAGGCGTGGACAGTTGTAACACGACTTAAAATTTTGCCGAGATAATGGTGACATCGAAACACTACATACAATATTTATAGAATTATGTAGCTTGTTCTTTAAAGGACAATACCGCAGGTAATGTCGATAAGTTCATCTTATGTTATAATTCTATTCATAATCGTTTTATTCAACTAAAACTTTGTTTTTATCACATATGTGGGTATGAATTAGGTAGGCAGTAACTAGGGTTGGAATTTACTTTCTCCGTGAATTTTTACATATTCAAATGTCCTTCACAATTACGAGACAAAATAGAAACAGTTCATTTCGTACGGTTGTTCCTTTAGTAATTATATGAAACAGATTTGTATTCAAATATTGGTTGCACCATATTTCTTGTTTTTTTCTTTGAACTTAAAAAGGTCACATGCAGTATTGAAACGTGATTTTTCTATTCATAATGTCTTAGATGAAATACAATCACTTTTTAATCAATAATTAGAAATATGACAATAAACAATTATTTCTATAAAGTTTAAAATCTTATTGGTAAATATATAAAATAGAACTTCAAGTATGAATTTCAGAATGATTTCCTTACACTATATATTTAATGAAATCCTGAACTATGTACTGACTTTTTAAGCTATATAACTCAAAGAAAATTAAATTGTTTATTATATTTTACTTCATTAAGTATTCAATGAGCTTACAAATTATTACGTTAAATTATTAAGTTAAACAATGTAATAAATAAAGTAAAACTGCTGATGGAAACTGTCTATGCATATCTATATCTATACAGTATAAAAAATAGGAGTGGCTTTAAAATAAATCTTTAATTTTGTACACATAGTCTGTTTGTGTTAGTTATAATGAAAAACAGTTTGTTTTGGATATTCTCTAAATAGGCTGGTCCTATTCGACAAGACTTTTAAGGGAAATTTATTATACACTAGGGTGTTCTATGGGCTATTTTCTCCTTTATTTAACTCAACACTGATGATATAGCAAGCAATAGCTAGTTGGTTAATAAAATACAAAGTTACTTAACATTCACTAGTAAATATTAATAAGCAAGAAATCTTTATTAATGACTGTCGCCTCCATCCATATGGAATTAAAAAGAAAACTCAATTAGTAGCCTACATGTTCTTCCAGACTATGTTCTACACCGATGTCATTCAGCAAGATCCCTTGAGCCGTTCTGTAGATATCTTCAAACATCCATCCATCTAAACATTCCCATTTATAATATTATAGTAAGATTGAATGGGAAATGTAGTGTAGCAGTAGGTTTGTCAAACTTAGCAACTGAGATATCATTAATGTTCCTCATGATCAAATGATTTTGTTCAGTTAGGTTTGGGTATATGTATTCTTATATGTCTGGATGGACACACAAATGTTTCGGTTTCGACAATAGAAACTATCAGATAGATAAATATTTATTTTGTGAATGTGTGTTTGATCTTGTAAAGTGCTGGACTGATTTTGTAGATCTGTTTATTCGGGTAAGGAATAATTTAATATAGGAATTTGCAATAGTCTTATAAAAGTTGCCATAGTGTTGAATATCAGTTAAAGGTTAAAAAGTGTTTTTTTTTAACTTATTTTTATTAATAGCATACTTCAAAGCATGTTTAAAAAGGCATAGACAACAAACATACAAAAATACACTTTTATTTAAATGGATTGTTTTAATTTAATGATGACATATTATATTTCAATAAGCATAAGTTCAATAATGACATGAAAAGGTATGAGGCCATCATTTTGGTGTTGAATAATTTATTTGAACAAATAATGTGTATTTATTTAAATAATGCACTGTTCTATTCAAGTTTAATATTATTGTTTTTTTAAATATGTTCACATGCAAATATAATACTAAAGTGAGATTCACTAGCTTTGAGCTATGGTTTTGCATGCTTTACCATCCTAGTAATATTATAAATGTGAATGTTTGGATGGATGTGTGTTAGAAGATATCTCAAGTAAAGAATTTTAGCATGCATATTGAACATAGTCTGGAAGAACACAGGCACTAATTAAGATTTTATGGTATTCCATGTGGACAGAGTCGTAGGCGACAGATAGTTTAATATAAGCAAAATTTCATTTACTAGGTAATGAATAGGTTACTAAGAATTCCACATTCTCATGAATCTACACGTCTTTCCCAAAGTGGGCGATAATGCCCCCTTGTGTGCGCTGCAGGTTTGAAGTTGCGGGTTTTAGTAAAAGTTTCGTCTAGAATTCTCTGTTAATATACATATATATGTCACAATAATTAATTAATTTAATTTGAAGTTATAGTGGTTTTTAAATATGTGAAAATATGGGGGCGCTAAAAAATATTTAAGTGGGCAGTAGACAAAATAAGTTTGGGAACCACTGATCTACACTAAGACACTACTTAAGTGATCATTAAATTCAATTACTTAAAATAACAACATAACTCACATCCGTAACCCAGAGGGGTAGGCAGAGACCATGGACCTATATTAATATAACATTCAAATAAAAAAACTTTGGCTTTAAGAATAAAAATAAAAAAAGGACTATACATGGCTCTGTCTTCAGACTTCTAAGGTTATTGAATATTTATTTATTTATTACAGTCGGAGCGCATTATGGAAGAGAACTCGATGGTCCGTGATCTCATCACCAAAATCTTGGATGAGACCGGACCATCAGACACACCTAGGTATGTCATTTTATTAACTTCATATATTCTATATTACTAAGTTATATGATCGGAAAGTCCCCCACATAACAGTTTATGTTAAATAAGCAGTCTACCACAGATAGTGAAAAAGTATTAGTGGTATCAGTGTTTTAGACTTATGAGTACTTTTATTTTCACAGCTGCACGTCAGATAAACCCATAACAAGTACACCGGTCGTCAATCAATTCCCGAAAAATGAACCCACAAATCCATCATACATACCACCGTCTAATTTCAATGCTTACCAAAACTCACTATTCAATTACTCACCGACCAATCAGAATGGATTCAACTACAATCTCCAACAGAATGGATTCAACACCAATGGATTTGTGTATCCAGATAATGATGTGACGGGACTATTGGGTTTGGATCCCATAGGGGACGCGAGTGCGGAAACGGTTACACCGGAACAACTGAATCTACTACGTTTAGCGGCACAAGAGATTGGAGGAGCGCAGTTTACTAATCCTAGTAAATATGATGATAAATTTTACAACTACTTCGAACCGAGCCAAAGAAATTCTTTGAACGATACGAACATATTCTCGACCAATTATAACAGACCAAACAGTCTTAATCTAGATATGAATTATACAAATTTTGACAATTCATTCAATACACAAAGATATCTGAATAAATATGATAATACTTATGTAAAGGATCAAAACGATTCAAGCGAATTATTGGCCTATTTGAACCAGCTAAGCCTATTGGAAAGAAATCGTGATGATTTGTTAGGCGATTGTAAATTCGATATTAACACACAATATCAAAATGATGAATTCAAACTACAAGAGGAAAGAAACAAGATGTTTTTTCATAGAAATTATCCGAACAAAACTTACAATGGTGAAAATTTCTATTTCAACAATATATCGAACGAGGGAATCGATCAGAATTATTATTCGAATCAAACTCAAGCAAATCCAATGTTCAAACCGAATGGATATCATCAACAGGATTTTGTACGTCGTGATATGATGCAACGGGAAGGTTTCCAAGGCAATGGCAATTTAGAGAGGCCTGGTTTCGATAACATGGGTCGTGAGAATGCCCAACAGGTTGCGCTACTCAGACAGAACCAGGATATAGCTAGACAAATGCTTATCATGAGGAACAGACCTCCTCCTAATCCATTAAATGTGGATGTATCGTTTCTACATGAAAATACTCCTTTCAATATGGGTGAGTTATTTATTTATTTATTAAAAAAAAAACAGCAGCCATTTTCACAAAGTAAATACAATTTTAAACAATATTACCATTTTATGATAAATTCTTGAGTAAAATTATTCTTGTAAAGTGTATAAGATAAAACTTTTGGCTACAAATTGTTTTAGTCAAATCGACAAATCTTACTAATATTATAAATGCAAGTGGTTAGTTGGATGGATGGATGCTCCAGAATGTCTGCTGAAATTTGCATGGATGTAGAACAAGTCTGGAAGAACACATAGGCTATTAAGTTTTTTCTTTACTTCCACGCTGGCGACAGCTAGTTTTTTAACAAAGTCAATTTACAATTTGACGGTTACAAATATAGTTTTTATTTTTAGGAGTGGGTGCATTACTGGGACCTAGCCCACCGGTTCCTCAGACCGTACTGTCATCTCCCATGGTCGACTTACCACTGACACCATACCATATATTGAGGAGCATGAAGTAAGTTGTCCAATTGCTTGTCTTTTGTCAATAGATGGCGTTGTATCGAAATATTATTTTATTTGAATCGCGATTATGAAATGCGTTGAACTTTGGAATTTATAAGTCTTACTGATATTTTAATGCCAACATTTGGATTCATGGATGTTTGTTTTAAAGATTTTTATCTTCAGAACGGATTTCAAACATGTTTCACAACATTTACACTCAAGGACAAATAAAATGGATACTACAAAATAGACATCATCATCTTACTATACGTCCCCACCGAGGGGCTCGGAGCATACCCTAAGTTAGGGGTAACTAGGCCATAGTCAACCATGCTGATCAAGTGCGGTTTGGTTGACTTCACAAATATCTTTGAATTTCTTCTCAGATATGTGCAGGTTACAGCACGATGTCCCCTTAACCGTAAGAACGTCAGATAATGTACATATGTAAATCGGAAATCAAAAAACATATTGGTACATGGCGGGATTCGAACCCAAGACCTGCAGATTGCAAGTCAAGTGCTTAAACCCCTGAGCCACCGACGCAACAATAAAATATAGATATATAAACGAGTTATTTTTGATTAGGCATACAGTAACACCATCAGCCATACTACACGCCCGGTTAGAGATGTGCTATGAACAATGGAAGCAATTGGAAAGGGAACGCAAGAGGACGGAGGCGCGCCTCGCCCTCGCCTACCCTGGCCGCGCAGTCTCCTCCTCCAACTCCATACCCGTGCCGCGTCTCCCACCCTGCCCTACACGAGTCGACAGGCTCACTGTGGATATGCTGAGGGAACATACTAAGGTATTGAAAATCTTAATAATATTATAAATGCAAATGTTTAGATGAATGGATGTTTGAAGGTATCTCCGGAACAGTTCAACGGATCTTGATGAAATTTGACATAGATGCAGAACATAGTCTGGAAGAACACATAGGCTACTTATTAAGTTTTTTTTTTAATAAGATCCAGACAGAGTCGCGGGCGACTGTCTGCTAATATAACAAAGAAAAAATTCAAAAGAAAGAACACTTTAAATTTATTTTTCTCAATTAAATTGTGGATTGTGTTGATTAGCTTTATTCCTTTTTTTTAGTTTTTTTAACTCTAAAATGCATTATATTGTCTTACTCTTGATTACCGAGACCAAAATGTCTATAAAAAACATATCATCCCTGATAGATTTTTTGTCTCAGAAACCCACTATAATTGTTATAAATGATTACAGGTGTTAACACTGATGGGTAAAATGGAAACATTGCGTGCAAGTGTTTGTGTACATAATAAGAAACATAAACAAGAAGATCCAAAGATAACAGTATTGAAGCGCGGACAGGAGAACGTGTGCGACAAAGAGAGGGACAATGGAATGGATCCGAATAACTTCGATCCTAGCACTTGGCGTGATGATGTCAAAAATGTATCCGAAATGTAAGTTTGTTGTACATATTTTGTTATCTTACTTCTTACTTATATTATAAATGCCAATGTTTGTATGGATGGATGTTTGAAGGTAACCTTAGAACGGTTGCATGGATGTCACTGAAATTTGGTATAGATGTAGAACATAGTCTGAAAGAACAGATATGCTACCAATGCAGTTTTTTTTTCGTTTCGCGAGGACGGAGCCGCGGGCAACAGCTAGTATTATATTGTTAATAATTTTTTTCTCATATCTTTCTGTACTTCGAGATTTTTTCCGGATCTTTCGAATATTACGTGATTAATGGAGTATGTATTTGTACTGTCTCGTAGCGCACCACACAGTGAGGTAGAGAGCGCTATGTTGGCGTGGCGCAGCGCTGTAGCCGCGGTGCAAGCGGCGCGACGACGCGAGCTCGCCCCGCATACCACGCACGCGCAGCACGCCAACGCCAGATACCCGCGACAAGACCGTGAGTTATACACGCCTTATATCTTTATTAAATACTACATTTTTGAACTAATAATTAATCTTGTATATTACATTTCAGCAATAACAAACCTAGCGGAGGCGGTGAAGCAACTAGGCGAGTGCGCGCGCCGCGCCCGCTGCGCCATGTGGTGCGACCTCACGCTGACCGTCGCCCTCGCGCCGCCTCATACGCCTCACGCGCCTCACACGCCGCAGACACCGATACACAACAAGGTCAGTTCGATAGTACAACAACAAACCTAGCGGAGGCAGTGAAGCAACTAGGCGAGAGCGCGCGGCGTGCCCGCTGCACCATATGGTGCGACCTCACGCTGACCTCACGCTCACACGCCTCACGCACCTCACACGCTGCAGACACCGGTACACAACAAGGTCAGCGTACATTGACACAGAGTATACAGTAGTCTGTTAAAAAGTGAGAAAAGTTCGTATATAAAATTTTTTACTTAGTAAAAATCACTTTAACTCCGTATATTTCCTTACAGAGTGAGAACCAAAGTCAAAGCACATCTCAGACGCAGTCTCCGAAGCAGCTCGCGACAGATGTCAACTCCAACAAGGCTGCTGACACTAA
>NW_013531079.1:2968060-2968284 GCF_000836235.2 Papilio xuthus | reverse complement strand
GCTCACACGCCTCACGCACCTCACACGCCGCAGACACCGATACACAACAAGGTCAGTTCGATAGTACAACAACAAACCTAGCGGAGGCAGTGAAGCAACTAGTAGAGAGCGCGCGGCGTGCCCGCTGCACCATATGGTGCGACCTCACGCTGACCTCACGCTCACACGCCTCACGCACCTCACGCACCTCACACGCCGCAGACACCGATACACAACAAGGTCAG
>NW_013531079.1:2967592-2967801 GCF_000836235.2 Papilio xuthus | reverse complement strand
ACGCACCTCACACGCCGCAGACACCGATACACAACAAGGTCAGTTCGATAGTACAACAACAAACCTAGCGGAGGCAGTGAAGCAACTAGGCGAGAGCGCGCGGCGTGCCCGCTGCACCATATGGTGCGTCCTCACGCTGACCTCACGCTCACACGCCTCACGCACCTCACACGCCGCAGACACCGATACACAACAAGGTCAGTTCGATA